>NW_022680931.1:0-57079 GCF_009764315.1 Trachypithecus francoisi | reverse complement strand
AAGGTGTAAGGACCTCTTCTCAATGCTCAAAAACAACCCCCAAGCACAGGGCAGGCCAGCTGAGCCCCATGCTCCGCTGCCAGCTGCCGGCCTCCTCTCCCGACTCCTGCCCATGCCATGGATGCCCGCTACTCCACTGGGCAGCGCCTCGCCCTCCTCCTCTCCCTCGAGCTGCATGAGCCTCCAGCCAACTCCCCCCAAGGCCAAGGTAACGTGAGCAGCGACAGCACGGCACATCTTTAATTATGAGGGGATGGAGAGGTAAGAGTGGTGATCACATGTGTTTACAATACACAGAGACGCCCAGTGCTGGCAAGACTATAATAAAGCGAGCGTACTCACACCGCTGCGGCTGGCACCAAAACCCGCGATTGCAGTGGAAATGTTTTTGGAAAGCAGTTTGGCAACTGTCAACAAAGCGACTACAGAACAGTTGTCAATGAGACACAGAAATACGAAGGAGAGGAGGGAGGGCAGAAACCCAGTTAACAATGTAAGCGTGCATGGAGGGAAGATCAGCGTGCAAAGCTAGGTCGGCAAGACGTGCAAGGCGCACCCACAGCCATAACAATCCCTCCCCAGACCCCATCGTGTCCTCACGGTGGTGACAATGGCCCCCCCTACACCGCAGAACAACGCGAGGCGAGCCCAGGCGTGCTGATGGCGGTTTCCGATTCAACTCCCACTCAAAGAACCCTAGAGAGCTCTTGACTCCATCTCAGTAGGGTCCTGAAGCCCGTGCTATGTCTGAAGACACAGGGTCTCCTGCGTCTGTGCCAGCACAGAGGAGCAGCGAAGCCTTTCTGAAGGGACTGTCACCAGCCAAGCTGCAATCCTTGGAAACACTAAAAACACCGGGCGTGGTGGCTCAGGCCTGTAATCCCAGCACTTTGGGAGGAAGAGGCGGGTGGATCCCCTGAGGTCGGGAGTTCAAGATTAGCCTGACCAATGTGGAGAAACCCCTTCCCTACTAAAAATACAAAATTAGGCCGGGCGGGGTGGCTCACGTCTGTAATCCCAGCACTTTGGGAGGCCAAGGTAGAGTCAGGAGTTCAAGACCAGCCTGGCGAACATGGTGAAATCCTGTCTCTACTAAAAATACAGAATTTAGCTGGACATGGTGGCGGGCACCTGTAATCCCAGCTACTCAGGAGGCTGAGGTAGGAGAACTGCTTGAACCCGGGAGGCGGAGGCTGCAGTGAGCTGAGATTGCCCCATTGCACTCCAGCCTCGGTGACAAGAGTGAGACTTCATCTCAAAAAAAAGGCCGGGCGCGGTGGCTCACGCCTGTAATCCCAACACTTTGGGAGGCCAAGGCCGGCGGGTCACAAGGTCAGAAGATCAAGACCATCCTGCCAAACACAGTAAAACCCCGTTTCTACTAAAAATACAAAAAATTAGCTGGGTGTGGTGGCAGGCGCTTGTAGTCGCAGCTACTCAAGAGGCTGAGGCAGGAGAACGGTGTGAACCCGGGAGGCAGAGGTTGCAGTGAGCCGAGATCGCGCCACTGCACTCCAGCCTGGGTGACAGAGCCAGACTTTGTCTCAAAAAAAAAAGAAAGAAAAAAAATTAGGTAGGTGTGGTGGTGCATGCCTGTAATCCCAGATACTCGGGAAGCTGAGGCAGAAGAATCGCTTGAATCCGGGAAGCAGAGGTTGCAATGAGCTGAGATCATGCCATTGCACTCCAGCCTGGGCAACAAGAGCGAAACTCTGTCTCAAAAAAAAAACAATAGCCAGGCACAGTGGCTCATACCTGTAATCTTAGCACTTTAGAAGGCTGAGGCGGGCGGATCACGAGGTCAAGAGATAGCAACTATCCTGGCCATCATGATGAAATTCGGTCTTTACTAAAAATGCAAACATTAGCCGGGTGTGGTGGCATGTGCCTGTAGTCCCAGCTACTCGGGAGGCTAAAGAGGGAGAATTGCTTGAACCCAGGAGGCAGAGGTTACAGTGAGCCGAGATCGTGCCACTGAACTCCAGCCTGGCGACAGAGCAAGACTTCATCTCAAAAAAAAAAAAAAAAAAAGAACGAAAAGAAAAAGAAAGAAACGAAAAGAAAAGAAACACCACTAAAAACAGGTTAATTAAAACAAGCAGGCTGGGCATGGTGGCTCATGCCTGTAATCCCAGCACTCTGGGAGGCTGAGGCAGGAAAATCCCTTGGGGCCAGGAGTTCAAGAGCAGACTGGGCAACACAGTAAGACTCTGTCTCTACAATAAAAATATAAAATAAAATAAGCCAAACATGGTGGTGTGTGCCTGTAGTCCCAGCTACATGGGAGGCTGAGGCAGGAGAATTGCCTGAGCCCAGGAGGTCAAGGCTTCAATGAGCCATGACTGTGGCACTATACGCCAGCCTAGGCTAGACTGAGATGCTATCTCAACAATAATTTTAAAAAAAAAGAGAGAGAGAGAGAGATGCAAGACGCATAACAAAGACAAAAACAAATCTAGACAGAACATGGTGACCCCAACCCGAGGAACACAAAGGTGGAGAAGGGAGGCTGCAGGTAGCAGGTACAAGAGGAGCCAGACAGCGCCAAAAGCACAGACACCCAGGCTCACCCAAGAGGCCATCCCTGGGGACAGACAGAAGCAGGGCCACCCAGAAGACACACCCCACTCTAGCTCTGGACCAGGACCGTGGCCAGGAGGAGAAAGGCTTCTCTTTCTTACAGGTCTACTAAGTTCATTATAACTCCAGACATGGTACAAAAATGAGTATGAAAACAAGAAGGAGTTAACCAAACAGAAAGTAGTGATGAAATATGACCAAGGGGCTTTCTAATAAATTTCTAAAAGAATCTGATCAATAAAATGTACACATTTTCATTTTCCAGTATGTTTTAAATGCTCAGTAACATTTTTAGCAGATAGTTTAATAAATTGAACATTAAGAAAACTTCAGGCTGGGCGCAGTGCCTCACATCTGTAATCCAGCACTTTGGGAGGCTGAGGCGGGCAGATCACCTGAGGTCAAAACTTCAAGACCAGCCTGCCCAACATGTGAAACCCCATCTCTACTAAAAATATAAAAAATTAGCTGGGCATGGTGGCGGGTGCCTGTAATCCCAGCTATCTGGGAGGCTGAGGCAAGAGAATCGCTTAAACCAGGGAGGTGGAGGTTGCAGTGGGCCGAGATCGCATCATTGCACTCCAGCCTGGGCAACAAGAGAAAACCTCCGTCTCAAAAAAAAAAGAAATACTATCAAGTATTACCGACATACAAAATCTCTCAGACACATAGAAATCACTATTTGAATCCCTCCTAGAAGCTCAGCCTAAGAGAATGACTTTTAAAGTCACATTTATGAAATATTCCACTCCCTGCAGCTTTGGGTATCATAGCAAAAGCTTAGAACAGCCTACATGCTCACAACAAAGAAGAGATTAAGTCAGCTGGGGCATAGACACTCAATGAAATATTACACAGTCCTTAAAAACAGATATAAAAACTATGGAAACATAGTTAAAAATTAAAGCAAGTGGTGTATCTGGGTTAAGGGGATGTTGAAATTTTCTGTACTCTTCCAGCAACTTTTCCATAAGCTTGAAATTACATCTAATTGAAAAGTGAAATATATATATAAAAGAATACAAGTCCGGGCATGGTGGCTCACACCTGTAATCCCAGCACTTTGGGAGGCCTAGATAGGCAGATCACAAGGTCAGGAGGTCGAGATCATCCTGGCTAACATGGTGAAACCCCGTCTCTACTAAAAATTAAAAAAATTAGACGGGTATGGTGGCGGGTGCCTACAGTACCAGCTACTCGGGAGGCTGAGGCAGGAGAATGGCGTGAACCCGGGAGGCGGAACTTGCAGTGAGCCAAGATTGTGCCACTGCACTCTAGCCTGAGTGACAGAGTGAGACTCAGTCTCAAAAAAAAAAAAAAAAAAAAAAGAATACAAGGCCAGCCATGGTGGCTCACACTTGTAATCCCAGCACTTTGGGAGGCCGAGGCAGGCAGATCACGAGGTCAGGAGTTTGAGACCAGCCTGACCAACATGGTGAAACCTCATCTCTACTAAAAATACAAAAATTAGCCGGGTGTGGTGGCATGTGCCTGTAATCCCAGATACTCAGGAGGCTGAAGCAGTAGAATTGCTTAAACCTGGGAGTCAGGAGGTTGCAGTGAACCGAGATCCGCCACTGCACTCCAGCCTCAATGACAGAGTGAGACTCCTTCTCAAAAAAAAAAAAAATATAAAATTGTTACAGATGCTAACATGGCAAAAGTGTTACAGGCACGGCTACAGAAGAGACTAACAAGAAAACCACACCATGAGAAGCACAGTCATCAAAATATTGGGATTATGGATTTTTCTTTTATGATAATTTTTTTGTTGGAGGCGGGGAACAAGGTCTTGCTCTGCTGCCCAGGCTGGAGTGCAGTGGCGCAATCGATCACAGTTCAATACAGCCTCAAACCTCTGGGCTCAAGCAATCCTCTGGTCTCAGCTTCCCAATGTGCTGGGACTACAAGTTTGAGCCATCGAGCCCAGTTATGACACAAATCCAAGCTAAACATAACGTGAAGCCTAAGGTTCCCAGCTCTGTAGAAGGTGGGCTGCAGCCCTGAGGGTGGAGAAACGTTCTCATGTGTCTGAGAAGCTGGCTGAGCAGCCGAAGCAAGCACCAGGCTTTGGCTTCCCTGAAGCATGGAACCCTCTAGACACACAGGCTCACAAAGAACAAAGTAAACTCTTGAATTAAGACTCCCAAACCTTCCCTAAGTTCAGGGCCTGTGTACAGGCTGCAGAAGGTGGCCAGTGCCTGGCACATGGTACAAACGTGATCAGCAACACAGAACCCATGGCGGCAATAAGCACCCTAAGAGTACCACTCGGCCGGGTGCGGAGGCTCACGCTTGTAAATCAGCACCTTGGAAGGCCGAGGAAGGGTGATCGCTTGAGCTTAGGAGTTCAAGACCAGCCTGAGCAACATGGCAAAACCCCATCTCTATGAAATTTAGAAAAATTAGCCGGGCATGGCTAGGCGCGATAGCTCATGCCTATAATCCCAGCACTTTGGGAGGCCAAAGTAGGTGGATCACAAGGTCAGGAGATCGAGACCATCCTGGCTAACACGGTGAAACCCCGTCTCTACTAAAACTACAAAAAATTTAACAGGTGTGGTGACGGGTGCCTGTAGTCCCAGCTACCGGAAAGCTGAGGCAGCAGGATGGCGTGAACCCGGGAGGCGAAGCTTGCAGTGAGCCGAGACTGCACCACTGCACTCCAATCTGGGCAACAGAGCGAGACTCTGTCTCAAAAAAAAAAAAAAAAGAAAAAAAAAGAAAAATTAGCCGGGCACGGTGTTGTGTGCTTGTAGTTGCAGGTACTCAGGGGGCTGAGGCAGGAGGATCACTTGAGACCAGCAAGTTGAGGCTGCAGTGAGTCAAGATCATGCCACTGAACTCCAGCCTGGGCAACAGAGACAGACCCTGTCTCCAAAAACAAAACAAAACAAAACAAAACAAAACAAAACAAAAAAAGAGGTCAGGTGTGGTGACTCACGCCTGTAATGCTAGCACTTTAGGAGGCCGAGGTGGGTGGACTGCCTGAGCTCAGGAGTTTGAGACCAGCTTGGGCAACATGGCAAAACCCCATCTCTACAAAAAAGTACAAAAAATTAGCTGGGCGTAGTGGCGCATGCCTGTGTCCCAGCTCCTTGGGAGGCTGCGGCAGAAGAATCACCTGAACCCAAGGGGCGGAGGCTGCAGTGAGCTGAGATCACGCCACTGCACTCCAGCCTGGGCGACAGAGTGAGACTCTGTCCCAAAAAAAAACAAACAAGTAAGAGCATCACTCATTTATGGAAAGCTGTGCTTTTGCGAAGGCTCATAAGGCTCAGCAGTAAGTCGAGTGTGCCTTATGGTTTTCATAAACATCCATTTCACAAGAGAAGCCAGAGGTCAGACAAAGTCCTGGAGCTCAGTCGGTGCCTTTATGGTCTGTCCCTAGAACCAAAGCCTGCTATAACATAACCTAAGTGCAATCAAACTCCAGCAACTCTCCCCTGGGAGATTAGCAAGAACCCTCCATCTTCAGGGACAATGGAAGGTGGGAAAAAGGTCATAATCACCAGGCTCGGGGCCAGCAAGAACCGTAATGGGCCTGGGCTGTCCTGGCAAGGCCGGCCAGCCATGGGCATACCTGGACACGGCACAGGGCCTCCAAGGCTGCCCTGGACTGCAGAACAGCAGGACTGCATTGAGCTGTAGGGACCCACACAAGGCAAGGAGGCAGGAGGAGCCGGCACTTCACACTGCACCGTCCCAGGCACCACAGCGTGGCTGCAAATTAACCTGGCCGCTCCCATAAGCCGCCATCAGTGTTCCACAGGTGGGGGAGGGGAGAGCACCACCTGTCTCTGCCACGCCATCCCCCCCACACCCGTCCCACCACCATGTGCATCAGATCAACACGGGCGTAAGTAAATCTGTGTGCCGAGTCCCCAAGCACAGCTCAAGGACACAGCAGGAGGGGAGGACAGGACAGTGGCAAACTCTGGTCTCCAGCAAGGCGGGCTCCAGCTGCGTCTCCACCAGAGGCAGGGGCCAGCCCAGACCCGGTTTCCCAGCCTAGATGCAGAGCAGAACCTATGGAAGTGCAGAGCTAGAGGCCAGCCAGGGAAAAGCACACATGACACACTTCCATTTCCGCAGAGATTCAAGGGAACACATTGCTTTATGAAAAACTGACAAGTGAGCCACTCAGTAAAATCTCATACATGAACAAATTTATGTTTTTAGTTGTATTCATTCATTTATGACTGACTGACTGAATAAGAGTCTTACTCTGTTGTCCAGGCTGAGTGCAGTTGAGTAATCACAGCTCACTGCGGCCTCGACCTCCCAGGCTCACGTGATCCTCCTGTCTCAGCCTCCCTAGTAGCTGGGATTACAAGTACCCATCACCACACCCAGATACTTAAAAAAAAATTTTTTTTTTTGAAATGGAGTCTCACTCTGTCGCCCAGGCTGGAGTGCAGTGGCGACATCTCCGCTCACTGCAAGCTCTGCCTTCCGGGTTCACGCCATTCTCCTGCCTCAGCCTCCTGAGTAGCTGGGACTACAGGCGCCCGCCACCACACCCAGCTAATTTTTTCTATTTTTAGTAGAGACGGGGTTTCACCGTGTTAGTCAGGATGGTCTCGACCACTTGACCTCGTGATCTGCCGCCTCAGCCTCCCAAAGTGCTAGGATTACAGGTGTGAGCCACCGCACCTGGTCAAGCAAGGATTTTACAGAAGAAATGAGCTTGGGGAAGCTGGAAGCTTCCAAAGACTCGGGGTTAGTGCAATGAGAAACAGTCTTTCAGCCTCAGGGGGATGCCACTGTTCTCTATACATCCGATATTTGAATAATTGCAACTAGATTACTCAAACATGTCTTGGCTCCTAAGAAGGTTCCTTTTTCCCCCTACAAACCTGCTGCAGAAGATTAAAATCCAAAATATCACCTGAGTAAATAGGTCCAAAAGATTAGTCATTAGTTACTAAACTGTCTCTGTCTAAGCCTTTTGCCCTTGAACTAGTCCTGGGCCTTAAAGAGACAGAGCTGTTCTAAGTGCAACATCAGAACGCCTGCTCTGCCACTCGCTCGCAGTCCGTCCCTGGGTGCATTACTTCAGTTCTCTGTGACTCAGATTCCTCATCTGAAAGTCAGGGAGCCGGAGGGCTGACCTCCCAAGCTTGCTATGAGGATTTATTGAGTTCACCTACCTACAAGATTCACCTGCGCAGGCCTTGAAGCCGGCTGGAAGCACTTTCACAACAAAGTAACACCAAAGACACATACATAAAGTTTTCCCAACCAATGGTCACTGGATCATAAAATAAGCTTTTCAAAGTCAAATGAAGTGTGTCCCCTTTTCCAAATGCCTTAAATATCTACTGGATTAGAAGACCCAACTATAACTCTGAGGACAAAACTATATAGGAAGGCTGAGATCCCTCACACACAGGAGATAAATCAGGCCAGGCACAATGGCTAACACCTGTAATCCCAGCACTTTGGCAGGACAAGGTGGGAGGATCACTTGACGCCAGCCTGGCCAACATGGTGAAACCCCATCTCTAATAAAAATACAAAAAAATTAGCTGGGTGTGGTGGCGGCCACTCGTAATCTCAGCTACTCGGGAGGCTGAGACAGAAGAATCACTTGAACCCAGGAGGCGGAAGTTGCAGTGGGCAGAGATTGCGCCAGCCTGGGCGACAAAAGTGAAACTCCGACTCAAAAGAAAAAGGAAATCAGGGTGCCTCCTATGGTCAAGATGCTGTCCCGCAGATGAACAGTGAAGCCAGCAAGAGAAAGGATCCCAAACAAAAAGCTAAGCTACCTTTGAATGGCTGTGTGTGCTCTGGAGCCTGGGAATGCAGTGGACAGGCACAGCCAGCGCCTGCACACTCTCACACACGGCAAGCAGGAACTGCTCTCTCAGGCCCCCGGACCAAAGTTGTGGGAGGCTGCTACAATTCAACCAGCTCATCTCCAAAGGGATACTGCCCTCAGGTCAGCTGTGCTCACTGGCAAAGAACCTTCTGGTAAAAACCTCCTCTCACCCCAGGAAACTCCACAAAGCTAGGCCCGGTACAGAAAACTAGGTGGAGGTAGGGGGTGTTAGGGAGGGAACGCCACTACCTTCCTCCACCCCCCGGGCTGCCACTACCAAGGACAACTGTGGTGAAGCAGCAAAACCAATGCCCCCGTTGGGTTCCAGGCTTACAGCTTACCTGTGGATAAGCCACCCCTCTCCGACCCATCAAGACTCTTTTACAAAATGAGGCTAATGACATGGGCCCACCCGCAAAGGCTGCGGGCCCCACACCAGACAGGAGTGTGAAGCACTCTGTGGAGTCCGGCGGGCAGCTCACAGGGCAGGCCCTGTGGCGGACGAGATTCTTGGTGTGCTCGTACCAGCAACCCATGTCCGAAAGCTCTGCCCACACTGGTCCGTGACCACAGGCAGACGGGAAGCTGGCCCACAGCAGGCAAGTGGTCACCAACGCTCTCCCGCGGTGCAACTCAGCAAAATGCAGCTCACCCCAATCAGCATGGAAGCCCCGGCAACAGGTGAGGGCAGGAGGAAAGCTGTTTCTATTTCTCCACGAAGGGAGGGAGGAGCGGTGGGCGGGTGAGCTCCAAGGGCAGCTGCCCAATCTCTCCTCCCACAGCCATCTCCACTGGCCTCCCAAGGAGCCTCTCACCTACCCAGGGCAGACAGAGGGCAATGAGGCGGGAACTGCCAACTGTCTGAAGTCTAGTCCTCAGGCTCAACCCGGCTGCCAGCCTCAGGAAGCGCCAGGTCTCAATTTCACTAAGCCACATCTTCAACACTGTCTTTGTATATTTGTCACACAAACATATGATGGAACAGGAAAGCACAAGATTTCTCTGCAAGGAGGCTTCCTTCACTTCCCCCACTTTGGAACTTCCTACAGGTGTACTTTAAACACCACTGATCAACATGAACCCCAGGATGCGAGTTACCTCTGAACGGGAGGGGCCAGAAACTACAATCTGAAGGGCCACTCGAGCCTTCTGGTAAATCCTGTTTTTCAAGTAGGGTAGTGGCCACATGTGAGTTTATTTTCATTCTTTAAACTCTCCATATATCTTCTGTGTGCCACTTACAGGTATAACTTTAAATGCTATTGTTTAAAATAAATAAAACGTCATTTTTCGCTGCTAAAAAAAATTTTTTTTTTTTTTTTTTTTTTTTGAGGTGGAGTCTCGCTTTGTCGCCCGGACTGGAGTGCAGTGGCCGGATCTCAGCTCACTGCAAGCTCCGCTCCCGGGTTTACGCATTCTCCTGCCTCAGCCTCCCAAGTAGCTGGGACTACAGGCGCCCGCCACCACACCCGGCTAGTTTTTTTGTATTTTTAGTAGAGACGGGGTTTCACCGTGTTAGCCAGGATGGTCTCGATCTCCTGACCTCGTGATCCGCCCGTCTCGGCCTCCCAAAGTGCTGGGATTACAGGCTTGAGCCACCGCGCCCGGCCAAAAAAATTTTTTTATTAAGTGCTTGCTGTTTGCCACACAGTCTTCTGAGCATTTTACATGTATTATCGTGGTTCGTCCTGAAAACAACTCTGGGGGTGGATACCATCAGCATCCTTTCTACAGATGGGGACACTGAGTATACAGCAGGCTTTTGTCCAGTCAAACACTCCACAGTGAGGCCACGCACAATTCTCAAGCAGAATCCAACTACAGAGCCCACACTCCCAGCCCCGCCATGAGTAGGGGGTCTGCCCATCTGAGGCTGATGTGGGTTCACCAGGGAACCAGGAGGGGCTGGGGGAAAACTGCAGCACCTAATCCTTAGCACCTCGCCACACCGCAGGCCACGCCCTTCTGACCTGCCCATTCCCCTACATGGAATCTAGGCAACACAGAATTCAGACTAAGATTTATATTACTAAAATATTCATCAAGAAGTTACCCCAGCCAGGCGCAGTGGCTCACGCCTGTAATCCCAGCACTTTGGGAGGCCGAGACCATTCTGGCTAACACTGTGAAACCCCGTCTCTACTAAAAATACAAAAAAATTAGCCGGGCATGGTAGCGGGCGCCTATAGTCCCAGCTACTAGGGAGGCTGAGGCAGGAGAATCACGTGAACCCGGGAGGCAGAGCTTGCAGTAAGCCTAGATCAAGCCACAGCACTCCAGCCTGGGCAACAGAGCGAGACTCCATCTCAAAAAATAAAAATAAAAAAGAAGCTACTCATAGGCCAGGCACAGTGGCTCACTCCTGTAATCCCAGCACTTTGGGAGGCTGAGGCGGGTGGATCACCTGAGGTCGGGAGTTGGAGCCAGCCTGACCAACATGGAGAAACCCTGTCTCTACTAAAAATACAAAATTAGCCTGGGTGGTGGTGCATGCCTTTAATCCCAGTTACTCAGGAGGCTGATGCAGGAGAACCGCTTGAACCCAGGAGGCAGAGCTTGCAGTGAGCCGAGATTGCGCCACTGCACTCCAGCCTGGGCTACAGAGCGAGAGTCCGTCTCAAAAAAAAAATAAAAAAAGAAAGAAAAAGAAAAAAAAAGAAAGAGGCAGCAGACAGAAGGCGAGCGAACTCATCTCAAACCTGTCTCACATCTCCGGGAGGGATGCGGCCCCACCCAACTGGAAACCAGCCCCGTCAATCTGCATTGCTAGGGACGGCTCTGTCCCTGCAGTGTCCCAGGAGCATCCATGCCTGCAGAAAGTGGTCAGAGGAGCAGGTGCCTGGACTCCATGCCAGCTCTGACCCAAAAGTCAGAAGGCCTCCAGGTCCCAAGTGTCTTCATCTAGAAACTGGAAAGATCCAACTGGGTGAGAAAGAAGGTCCCTTCCAAAATTAAATCACCACAAGTGTCCTACAATCTGTAACACAAAAACTGCAAGTAGCAAAGAGCAGAGCAGGCCTAAGTGCTCCTTTTAGTAAAGTAAAACTAATTTTGCCAGACACAGTGGCGTGCACCTGTGGTCCCAGCTGCTCAAGAGGCTGCGGTGGGAGGGTCGCTTGAGCCCAAGAGTTGGAGACCGCGGTGAGCTATGATCCCACCATTGCACTCCAGTCTGGATGACAGAGCGAGACCTCATCTCTAAAACAAAAAATAATGTATTTTTTTAAATTTTTGTAAGTAATTTTGTTTAACATCACCAGTAATGAGTCACGCGGATGTCATGTACCCTAATACGACCCACTAAAGACACCTCATCTCTGTGGGATCTTCCAAACCCCACAACCTGTACAACCACAAGAAGACATCAAACAAACCCAAATGAAGGCACATCCTGCAAAATACCTGACCAGGACTCTTCAAAAGTACCAAGGTGATGACAAACAAGGAAGGACGGCAGCTATCCTATACCAGGGGGCGCAAAGGAGACAGGACAATGCAATGCAGTGTGGCACCAGGGGCGTGGTCCTGGGACAGGAAGGACATCGGGGGAAAACTGATAAAATCCAAAACAAGTTCGTCGCTCAGTGAGTAGTGTGGTGCCAGTGTGAACACCTCAGTTTTGACAGAGGCATCACGGTAATGTGATAGCATTGGGGAAGCTGGCTGAGGGATATTATGGAAATTCTGTGTTGTCTGTAATTTTTCTACATATCTAAAAGTATTCCAAAATAGTTTACGCTTTAAATAATTTTGTTAGGAGGCTATTTTGATAGCTTCAAGTAAACTTACAGGATCTGAAAACATCCTGTGTCATTCAAAACCTGACTCTGACACGATGCTCAACATTAATTTGAAAAATAGAGGGCTACTGAAGGAAAATAATACACTTGAAGCGAAAAAAGCCCTAATAGAACAAGTTTAGTATGAATTTCTTATCACCACCAACTTCTTTAGCATGTTTTGTCCAAAAGGTCTCAGAGTTTGGCTGCAAACCCAGCCTCCCAGCAGAAGCCAGCTGTATTAGGCGAGTGCAGGCCGCCTGGAGGTCCTCCAGGCCCACACGAAGAGCACCTCCCGCTGGCAAACCTCCTCCACAGGAGGCCGATTCCCTGCTCAGGCAACCCAGACCTCCCTGAGTGGCCACCCCAGCCAGGAGAGCTCCTCCCCTGCTAGTCCACGTTGGGGCCCAGACTCTGCCCAGCTCTCTGAAGCAGCCCCACAAAGGCCGGCCACCCCCTCCTGCTCAGACACTAACTACTCTCCCGCCTTGGGCACCATCTGCAATGGCCATGCTGCTGACTGTTTCCCTTCTGCCCCTGGGGCTGAGAGAGGGTCAGGAGCATCAGCTGGACCATCCCCTTCCAAGCTGCAGAAGCAATCTTTTTCATGAAAGAATTTCCTCAGGCTGGGAGCATGGGGCCCATTCTGTTCATAACCACTTCTCCTAAACCAACCGGGGCCCGCCCTCACCTTTTTTGCCCCAGACACAAAGCTCAGCACCAGCAGCATCTGCACAGGAGAGCCTGCTAAGATTTTCTTTTCTTTTTTTTTTCTCAGATGGAGTCTCACGCTCTTGGCCAGGCTAGAGTGCAGTGGCGCCATCTCCGCTCACCGCAACTTCAGTCTCCCAGGTTCAAGCAATTCTCGTGCCTCAGCCTCCCGAGTAACTGGGATTACAGGCACGTGCCATTACCGCATGGTTAATTTTTGTATTTTTTATAGAGACAGGGTTTTTTTTTTTTAAGCATAATTTTGTGCTTAAGACTTTTTATGGAGGGCCGGGCGCAGTGGCTCACGCCTGAAATCCCAGCACTTTGGGAGGCCGAGGCAGGTGGATCACGAGGTCAGGAGATCGAGACCATCCTGGCTAACAAGGTGAAACCCCATCTCTACTAAAAATGCAAAAAATTAGCCGGGCGTGGCGGCGGGCGCCTATAGTCCCACCTATTCGGGAGACTGAGACAGGAGAATGGCCTGAACTCAGGAGGCGGAGCTTGCTATGAGCCGAGATCGCGCCACAGCACTCCAACCTGGGCAGAGCAAGACTCCATCTCAAAAAAAAAAAAAAAAAAGACTTTTTATAGAATGAGAACACAATGCATTCACCAATAAAATCTATATTTAGATGCACATTTTTAAACTATGTATCTGATAATAACCAGCTATGTACATACAATCAGAAGACTATAATTCTGACCAGCGAAAAAAACACATGAGGCCGGGCGCGGTGGCTCAAGCCTGTAATCCCAGCACTTTGGGAGGCCGAGACGGGCGGATCACGAGGTCAGGAGATCGAGACCATCCTGGCTAACACGGTGAAACCCCATCTCTACTAAAAAATCCAAAAAACTAGCCGGGCGAGGCGGCGGGCGCCTGTAGTCCCAGCTACTCGGGAGGCTGAGGCAGGAGAATAGCGTGAACCCGGGAGGCAGAGCTTGCAGTGAGCTGAGATCCGGCCACTGCACTCCAGCCTGGGCGACAGAGCAAGACTCCGTCTCAAAAAAAAAAAAAAAAAAAAAAAACACATGAAAGAAAAATGCCAGCCTACAGGAAGAACACGTGAGTTACCAACAGAAAAGCAGCCGGAAGCACTCCGAGCATCTGAGCATCTGAGCCCACGCTCTGAAGGAGCCATGTACTCCCTCAGCCTCACGTCCAGAATCCGGCCCAACTGGAAGAGAGAGAAATCGAAAGCCACTGCTCTCCATGCTCTCTGCTTCTCCCCTCACCTTCCCCTAAGGATGCAGCCACCTTTGCAAAAGACAGAACCACCCTAGGGAGGGCAGGAGCCCACTCTGCCTAGTCCCCCAATTCTACCTTCAGCAGAATCATTACATGTTTCTTTGTTCCGAAGGGAGGATTCCAAGCCTCACCCATTCAGAGTATCGGCCCTCAAACAAGGCCGAATCACAGCCTCTTTCCACACAGCTGCTTTCTGACAGCAGGAGGCTGAAACAGGCCCCGGGGTCACAGAGCTCAGCCATCTGCCAAAGAAATATGTACAGTTCCTCCACATGAAGACACCCCTCCTGCCTCCAGCACGGCATGGTCACGACGTTCAGGCCCAACCCCCGGGAAGACATCCTGGACAGTGGCACTGAAGACTTCCTTACACAGAGTGCTGGGCTGAGCTGCCCGGCAGACCCTCCCTCGGGGGCTCCGAACGTGAGGGGCAGGGTAACACTGGAGTTTCTACCACTTACGAGGCAGGTACTTAACGTCTCTGCAGCTCAGCTTCTGCACCTGCAAAATGGGAACAACGCCTACCTTGCAATGAGCTGTGAAAGTACCTAGGGAAGCGCCTGTCTTAAGTAGTCAGCTCAAGAAATGGTACTCACTGCCTCTGGCCCACTTAGCATCAGCCTGGGCCAGGCCACTGTCTGCCTTCACGCTCGCACTGCTCCCTCTGTTGGCTGTCCACGCGTACACACATGGGAAAGTTCACTGGGAAGGGGCTTCTCACACAGGGCCTACAGGGCCACCCTAAAGTCCAGATGCAAACCCACCTGAATCCTGAAGGTCTCTCCGTCCTCAGGTGAAAATACAATATTAGGGCTGCCTCCACCATTACGGACAGGAAACACGGCATGTTCTCACGTATGTACAGATGTGGAAATCCAGCTGAGAGATGCAAAAGCCTCGTTCCTGACACTTCCTCATGTGGAAATCTATCCTGTATGCTATCATTCTTGCTCACTGGATTCCAGTCCTTTTGTGCAAAAAAGCTGCCTTATGCGAAGAAAACTACAGATACTAAACGTCCATCATGTGGAACTGCCAAGGCCGTGAGAAAACTTGCTCTTTCCTCTTCTCGTGGATGACACCAAATACATACCTTGCATTGCAATAGCGTTACTGGGTGCGAGTTAACCTCACAAACTTCGCCATGACTGTCACTGGGTGCAGGTTAACCTCACAGACTTCGACATGACTCTCGGCCCCAGCCTCCGCTGAGCCTGGCCAAGCCGCCTAATTCATGTTTTTGCGTGTTAGTCAGGGCACTTTGGGGTACAGCCACATATGCAAAATAGCGACAGGCATCCCTTTCACCCTCCAACATTTTCTCAACTGAACCTTCTTCCTTAACACTTTGGATTATCACGCATCTCTACAAAGTCCACGAGTGAGCTGCAGAAGGTTCAAGAGTCTCCTGACATCGATACAAAATTCAGTGTCACTCTGCATTTTCTCAGAAGAAGGCCCATACCTTCCCCTGCCTCTACTAAAAATACAAAAATTAGCCGGGCATGGTGGCACACGTCTTTAATCCCAGCTACTCGGATGGTTAAGGAAGGAGAATCACTTGAACCCGGGAAGTGGAGGTTGCAGTGAGCAGAGATCGCGTCACTGCACTCCAGCCTGCGCGACGGGAGCGAGACTCCAATAAATAATAAATAGATAAATAAATAAATAAATAAAATTAATAAATAAAAGCCGCATCCTGGAAGATAAGGAATCAAGTAAATGTCTTGGGTTTTCCTTCATTTAAAATATTTGCCTTTTAAATCAAATTTTGCAAGCTATGTAGACGTTCTTCCGTCACCCACTGCACATCGCATACCATCGTCCCCAGACTGTAGAATTTACCGTATAGCAAACATAAAAACACAAGGGGTATTTTTAGCAACAGAGAGAAAATAAACACCAGAGATACTTTTAGCAAAACATTTCACCCAACAAGTGGTTTGTTTCGGTCCTTCCCGTAAAATCCCTCCTACCTGTCAAGCTCACTTTCCCCTCGGTGATCCTGCACATTCGGCCTCCCAGGGGCTTCCCACAACGCTGAGCACAGCCACGGGCAGGAAAAGCACCCAAATGCCCCTTGGCCGGGCCGTGAAAGGAGAGTTTACCCGACCACTGTCATCGAGAATCTGCAAACGGGGGCCCAGGCGCATCAGGTGTTTCGAGCAAGAACTTGCACCTGCTTCTCTCGCCAGCGGAGACGCCAGGGACTCCGTTCCAGGTGGAAGCCCAGGGCGGTTCCTCTACAAACAGAACCAAAAGGTAACCCCGGAGGCTCAACTCCAAGCTGCGCCGAGCCGAAAACAAACTTTCCAGGCACTTCCACCCGCTGAACCAGGTGACACCTCCCGGCCTCCCCCGCCCTCCTCGCGTCTGTCAGCGCCCCGGCCAGGCCGGCGCCCGCCGCAACCCAGGCCCGAATTCCCCGCAGCAGTCGAGCAGCGCCTTCGGCCGGCGCCCGCCATCCCCCGCCCGGCCGCAGGTGAGGCGGTACCCGGCCCTGGGGCCGCCGGGCCGCCCCGCCTCTCCGGACCCGGGCGGCGGCCGCACCCGGCAGGGTAACAAGCTGGCGCGCCCAGTCCGCCGCCGCGCGCTCACAGCTGACTGGTGGTCCTGGCCATGGGCCCCGCGTCGGCGCGGGCGCCTCCCCCGCAGCGCTGCGCTTCGCGGCGCCTCCTCAGCCTTCTCCCAGAAGCGGAACCCCAGCAATAGCCGCGACGCCCCCGCCCCGCGCGACGCCCCCGCCCCCCCGCGCGACGCCTAGTAGGACTTCCGTCGCACCGCAGACGCCGCCCGCGCCCATTGGCCGCACCCATCGTCGCTCCGCCTCGGCCTGAGTGGGCCCCGCCCCTGCCCCAACTGCATTTCCGGGTTGGGGTCTGGCTGGCGGGTGAGGCCCGGCCCCTCCTGGGAAAGGGGACCTCGCGCGAACCAATCCCAGGGCCCGAGGGGCGGGGCGGGGGGGAGGGCGAGCTGTCATTCCCGGCTCCCAGACCGGGAAACTGAGGCTCAGAGGGGACCGGGGTCCGGCCAGGGTCACGCCCGAGGTCGCGGCGGTGCTGAGCTCGAACCCGGGGCTCGGACTCCGGAGCTGGCACTGCGTGAACGCGGAGGCGCAGCTCCGCTAGTTTCACAACTAACAAGCATTCACAGAAGGAAATCTGGCCTGTAAGTCACATTCGTAAGGCAGAAAACAACCAATCCTACCACTGTCCATCGTCCCGGAGGCAGCCTCAGAGCTTCTGTCCTTGCCTATAAATGATTTTGTGACGGTTTTGTTTTGTTTTGTTTGTAGTTGTTAATGTGGATCATGATTTTGTGTGTTTGTTTTTTGTTTTTTTGGGGGGGTTTGAGACGGAGCCTTGCTCTGTCGCCCAGGCTGAAGTGCAGTGACTCAATCTCTGTTCACTGCAACCTCCCCCTCCCGGGTTCAAGCGATTCTTTATTTTTATTTATTTATTTTATTTTGTTTTGTTTATTTATTTTTTTTGAGACGGAGCCTCACTCTGTTGCCCAGGCTGCAGTGCAGTGGCTTGATCTCGGCTCACTGCAAGCTCACCCTCCTGGGTTCACGCCATTCTCCTGCCTCAGCCTCCTGAGTAGCTGGGTCTATAGGCATGTGTCACCACACACTACTAAATGTTTGTATTTTTTGTAGAGACAGGATTTCACCATGTTGGCCAGGGTGGTCTTGAAGCATGTAATCCGCCTGCCTCGGCATCCCAAAGTACTAGGATTAGAGGCGTGAGCCACCGCACCCGACTGAAATGGGTTAATTCTTTTTTTTGAGACGAAGTCTCGCTCTGTCACCCAGGCTGGAGTCAATGGCAATTTCAGTGCAACCCCTGCCTCCTGGGTTCAAGCGATTCTCCTGCCTCAGCCTCCCAAGTAGCTGGGACTACAGGTGTGTGCCACCATTCCCAGCTAATTTTTGTATTTTTAGTAGAGACGGGGTTTCACCGTGTTAGCCAGGATGGTCTTCATCTCCTGACCTCGTGATCCGCCCGTCTCGGCCTCCCAAAGTGCTGGGATTACAGGCTTGAGCCACCGCGCCCGGCCCTTTTTTTTTTATACTGACACATGGCCATGCAGTTCTTGAGTAATGCACAGAGAAAAGGGAAGCAGTGAAGTAAAAACAACTTGAGGAAATAGTACACGGTGAACTCTAGAACACGGAGCCCAGGGTGGAGGAGCCTCAGGGGCAGGGGCCAAGGGTCACAAGGAGGCTGTTACGTGAAGAAAGCAGCTGACAAGGCAGCAGGGGGCAGAGGAGAGAGGGGCAGCTGAAGGGCAAGGAAGAAAGGACAGTTCTCAGTTTTGCTGGAGGCCTCAATGGCAGCCAGAATGCTTGGCCAAGCGCTAGAGAAGCCAGACCAAGAAGCCCCTCTGCCCTCTGGAGACACAGAGAAACCTCCCCATGGGTCAGGTCCAGCTGCCCATCCTAGGACACCACACAGGGAGCAGATGTCTCACCTGGCCCAGCACGATTCTCTGGACCCAGGCTGGAGGAAGGAGACTGACCCCTCTCTTTATCTCACCCTTTCCTGCCCAGAACCTCTGTCCATGGCCAATGGATGACCTCAGGCCAAGAATATAATAACTTGGTCTGACGTTGTGAAGTCACGGTCCATCCAGGGAGGGGCAAGAAGATGACCAGAAACATCTCAGGAGGGGCTGGCAAGCTGCCTTATGTGTGTGGTCCTGTGCTGCGACTACACGTTCCTCACTCACCTCTACAACGATCATGGCACGAGGGAGGAAACGGGGGTGCAGAGCCTAAGGAACGTGCCCAAAGCCCTACAGCTGGTATATTAGTTATCTACTGCTGTTTAACAAATTGCCCCAAAATTTAGATGTGTAAAACAACAAAGAGGTCTAACTCATGGTTCCTGTGGGTCTGGAATTCAGAAGAGGCAGGGCTGGGTGGTCTGGCTCAGGCTCTCTCGGGAAGTTGCCATCCAGATGCAGCCAGGGCTGGTCAGGTGCGGTGACTCACACCTGTAATCCCAGCACTTTGGGAGTCCGAGGCGGGCAGATCGCCAGGTGAAGATTTTGAGACCAGCCTGGCCAACATAGTGAAACCCCGTCTCTACTGAAAATATACCAAAATTAGCTGGACATGGTGGCAGGCGCCTGTAATCCCAGTTACTCAGGAGACTGAGGCACAAGAATCGCTTGACCCCAGCAGGCAGAAGTTGTGGTGAGCCGAGATCGCGCCATTGCACTCCAGCCTGGGCAACAAGAACAAGACTCTGCCCCCCCAACCCCCCGAAAAACAAAAATTGCAGCCTGGACTGAGTCATCTAAAGGCTAGAGCAGGGCTGAAGGATGCACTTCCTAAAAGATTCATTCTCATGTTCCCACAGCTGTAGGCTGGAGGCCTCAGTCCCTCACCAATGGGGCCTTTGCCCAGGAGTGTGTGCTTTCAAGCCCTGGCAGCTGGCACTCCCCCAAGCAAGTGGCCCAAGAGAAAGAGAACACAGGCAAGATAGAAGCCGCCGCGTCTTTATGACCTAACCTCAGAAGTGACAAACCATCACTTCCAACACATATGCTGGTCACACACACCAACCCTGATAGAAAGAGATCGGGGCCGGGCGTGGTGGCTCAAGCCTGTAATCCCAGCACTTTGGGAGGCCGAGACGGGCGGATCAGGAGGTCAGGAGATCGAGACCATCCTGGCTAACGCGGTGAAACCCCGTCTCTACTAAAAAAATACAAAAAACTAGCCGGGCGTGGTGGCGGGCGTCTGTAGTCCCAGCTACTCGGGAGGCTGAGGCAGAAGAATCGCTTGAACCCAGGAGGCAGAGGTTGCAGTGAGCCGAGATTGTGTCACTGCACTCCAGCCTGGGTGACAGAGCGAGACTCCGTCTCTAAAACAAAACAAATGAAAGAGATCGGGTGTGCATTGGGAGGCTGAGGCAGGAGCACTGCTTGAGGCCAGGTGTTTGAGAACAGCCTGGGCAACAAAGTGAGACTCTGTCTCTAACAACAAAAAAAAAACCTTTTAAATGTTTTACAAAGTGAAACAGGACTATACAAGGGTATGAAATCCAGGAGGGGCCATTCCTGGGGGCCCCTTCAAGCTAGTTGAGGACAGAGTCAGGATTCCAATCTCAGGGAGAGAAAGAGAGAAGCAAGAAGCACAGTCCGGGCCTGGACCCTGCAGGTGTGCACACCAGAAGGCCCTGAGTTACAAAGCCAGGGAAGGAAGGGCTCTCCCAGCAAGGATCCCAAGCTGGTTGGCATTTCTAGACTGACCCTACAGCTACTCAGTAGCACCTGGAAAGGGGACTAAAGGGGAAAATGGGGGGCAGGGAGATCAGGTGAGAGAAAAGGGGGCTCTCAAAAGACAACAGCACTGGTCGGGCACGGTGGCTCACACCCATAATCCCAGCACTTTGGGAGAGTGAGGCAAGTGGATCACTTGGGGTCAGGAGTTGGAGACCAGCCTGGCAAACATGGTGAAACCCCATCTCTACTAAAAATACAAAAATTAGCCAGGCATGGTGGTGCATGCCTGTAATCCCAGCTACTCAGGAGGCTGAAGTATGAGAATCACTTGAACCCAGGGAGGCGAAGGTTGTAGTGTGCACTACAACCTAGTGAGACTGAGCTACTGCACTCCAGTCTGGGCAGCAGAGGGAGACTCTGTCTCCAAAAAAAAAAAAAAAAAAAAAAAAAAAAAAAAGAAAAGAAAAAAAAGACAACATGGTCTCCGGTCTGCCTCTAGCCCACAAGGCCCTGGTCACATGTCTGAGGCTTCCAATATACATTTGCTGGGCTGCAGATATATGGATGGAAGATACAAAGTCATTGAGTGGTTTCCAAGCCACCGGGTAAATATCCTCCCATATAAGGCACGCCAAGGGAGAATCAGACTTGACTGGGAGTCGGGAAACAGAAAGTTGCATGAGATCTTAGGCAAGTAATTTCCCCTCCTTAAACCTCAATTTTCCCTGAGGTAAAATGGGCTGGCTCAACAACTGCTAAAAGTCCCAAAAGTGGAAAACATCCAATGTTGGTAGGAATGTAGAGAAAGGGGCGCCTTCATAAACCAATGATAGGAACATAGTATTTCCTTTAAACCTGAGCAGTGGGAATTCCTGTCCTAGGCCTTTCTCTCTAAAAGGCAGAATAATGGCCTCTCCAAAGATGTTCTCATCCTAATCTCCCAACCTGTGAATGTGTTATTATATGGAGAGATGAATTAATCAGCTGGCCTTACAACTGGGTAATTATGGCCGGCCATGGTGGCTCACGCCTGTAATGCTGGCACTATGGGAGGCTGAGGCAGGAGGATTGCTTGAATCCAGGAGTTCAAAGCCAGTCTGGACAACATTAGCAAGACCCTGTCTCTAAAACAAAATTAAAAAAAAAAATAGCCAGGCTTGGTAGTATGTGCCTGTGGTCCCAGCTACTCGGGAGGCTGAGGTGGGAAAATGACTTGGGCGCAGGAGATCAAGGCTGCAGTGAGCTATGATGGGGTGCCACTGCTCTCCAGCTCCCGTGGGGGAGAGGCAGACATCGCTGCCCATAGACCTGCCTCTGACTCAACTGTGTCCACCCTCCCTGGTCCCTACTCCCAAGTCACAGATGACTCAGCAGTGACCCTGTGTGTCAGGCCAGGTCCAAACTGAGAGGGAAGGTGTTCTTTTTACACTGTGAATGATGAGAGTGACTCTTTTTAGCTAGCCAAGTGCAGATGGGAGCCTGGGAGGGGGCAGAAATGTTCCCCAGGCCCTGCCTGCAGTTTCTGCCTGGGCCTTGGCTGCTGCATGTGAGCCTGTGACCTTGAACTGGGGTCAACTAGGCCACACGTACCCGGGGGCGCCCCAGGGAGCAGGACGCTCCGGGGCCCAGCACGTTGCCCTGGGCCTGTGGCCGGAGTCAAGTCCTCTCTCCTCCTCCTGGCTTTTGGAAAGGCTTGGCTGTGTTAGGGAGTCTCTCTTGGTCCTTTCAGGAATTTCTGTTCAGGCTTACTTCTCCTTATCAGCTCTTTTATCCATCTCAGAACGTCCTGTGTCTCCGTGTAGGAGAGTGGCTTCCTAACCCTCCTAACTGCACATACAGGCACAGGAAGGACGTCTCTCAGGGCGTCTGGTTATAGGGGAACAAGGGGAGCAGGGACGTGGCTTTCATTGGAGCACTCGGCTGGGCTGCTTGGGGAGACATGGGCCATTTCTTTTTTTTTTTTTTTTTTAAGACGGAGTCTTGCTCTGCCACCCAGGCTGGAGTGCAGTGGCCGGCTCTCAGCTCACTGCAAGCTCCGCCTCCCGGGTTCACGCCATTCTCCTGTCTCAGCCTCCCGAGTAGCTGGGACTACAGGCGCCCGCCTCGTCGCCCGGCTAGTTTTTTTGTATTTTTTAGTAGAGACGGGGTTTCACCGTATTAGCCAGGATGGTCTCGATCTCCTGACCTCGTGATCCGCCCGTCTCGGCCTCCCAAAGTGCTGGGATTACAGGCTTGAGCCACCGCGCCCGGCCAAACATGGGCCATTTCTTGCACTCATCCAGCCCAGGGGACGGGCGGGCAGGTGTGGGGGGCCTGTGCGTACAGCCCCATGGTGCAGCAGATGCACAAAGCCCAGGCCGAGGGAGAGGCAGGCCCAGGGAGCAGCACTGGGTGGTCCTAGCTGAGCAGGGACTGGCCAGGCCTCGCAGCCTTGGAGAGGCCCCGGTGAACCTGCACCCTGCTCTGGGCTGTGCAAGGAGCCCCATGACCCCGTGGTCAGGGGGAGGCTACAGGTTAGATAGTCTCAGGAGGGCAGCCCCTGCTGTCTTTGTGCTGAGACCCCACCCAGACCCAGGATGTCAACAGACAGATGCCCATGGGAGAGGAGCAGAAAACACTCTCTGCAGACTAGGGGTTGAGAAGGGAAAACAGGTCTATTCCATGCAATTAACAGCTCCCACGAAGCACGCTGTGAGAAGGACGCTAGGAAGGGACCAGTCCAGGGTGCCACAGGTCGCTTTTCCACCCTAGGGCGGGGGTGCAGCTCAGACTTTGCACGCTGCCGCCAAGCAGGGCTCTGAGCCATCTGCCAGGTGGGCGGCAGCAGGGCCCCTGCCAGCTCCAGGAGGAACTCGAGGGAGAGCCTGGCACACGACCGCGCACGTTCTGTGGCTCCCAGGGAGGCAGGCAGAGCGGGCGGCAGCCTTCATCCCCAGGATCAGCTGGCCCATGTGCACGCGCGCGCACACACACACATACACACCATACCCATGCCACTCACAGGCACACACAACACATGATGTCACATACCACACACAGGCACACACCACATGCCACACATTACCTACAGCACATGTGCATGCCACACACACCATGTGCACAGAGGCACACACCACACCACGCACAGCCAGTACGTACGTACGTTCACACACACACACCCTACACACACAGCGGGAGCCCCAGGAAAGAAGTCTGTGGGCTCTGTTCGGGAGCGGTGAACTGCGGTGAGGGGTCAGCCACAGGCTGGGCCTCCCTGTGCCAAGCCCCAGGCCTGGGAACGCTGGGGAGGAAGAGCTGGTCTGGGGGCAAACTGACCCATCTTGGGGGACACAGCTCAGTGCAGAGGTGCCGGAAGTCACCATCCCTCACACAGACGCCACATCAGGGCCTTGGTGGCCGTACTGTGGGGTCAGCTCTTTATTACCCCAGCCAGCCGCTGCCACGTGCTCTAGGAGGAAGGAGGGTGCCAGAAGTCCCTGCTGAGTAGACACCAATAAATGCAGGGATGTCGAGGGTGGTGCCAACTGCTGGAGGGCTCCAGTCATGGGCTCTGCAGGAAGCCTGGGGGGATGGGCACCCATGCGAGGCATCTGCACATGCCCCGCCCCTGCCTCCTCTTCTGCCCTTACACTGGGCTTCCTGGAGCCACAGAGCGGGGCCCCAGCCCCCACAGTGGGTGGGCTGTGCCAGAGCCCTAGGTCTGAGGAGGAACAGGGCTCCCTCCCTGCCCAGCAGACCCAGCGGCCCTGAGTGTCCTCCACTTCAGGACCCAAACTGCACGGCTTGCCTCCTTTTCAGTCTTGCTTGGATGGGAGACCTGCTCCGGGCTTTGGCTAGGGATGCCTGCCATGCTGAGGCCTCTCCCAAGTGCCCACAGCTCTACCCGGTCAAGGGGTTGCAAGGCCTAGCCAGGCTCCTGGTGGGAGTCAGGCAGTGGGAAGACCCCTTGGAGCAGAATCTGGGTCTTTCCCCTGCTCCAACCCCTGTGCCAGCCTCATGCTGGGCACCTGGAAGCCCAGTCACCCACTCCACCCCTCACCAGGGCACTGGGGTCAGGCTGGGCCAGCCACACACCTGGAAACAGGATGGACAAGGCCACTACAGCCTGAGGCTCTGTGACCTCAGACAGCCAGGCCCTGGGGGACACCGTGAATGGGAATCTCCTTGCAGGGGGGCAGGGAGTCCAACGACCAAGCCTTTGCAGAGCAGCCACTAGGGGAAGTCATAGCAGCTGGGGAGGGGGTGCAAGGACCCCAGGACCTTCTCAGGAAGCTCCTGCTGTCACCACCTGGGCTGCAGGCTAAAGTGAGGGAGAAGAGGTGGACATTAACTTGAGGTATCAGGACTTTGAAAAAAAAACATCACTTGAGCCGGGCACAATGGCTCACGCCTGTAATCCCAGCTGCTTGGGAGGCTGAGGCAGAAGGATCACTTGAGCCCAGGAGTTCAAGACCAGCCTGGGCAACATAGCAAGACCCTTGTCTCTTAAGAAAAAAAAAGGCCGGGCGTGGTGACTCAAGCCTGTAATCCCAGCACTTTGGGAGGCCGAGACGGGCGGATCACGAGGTCAGGAGTTTGAGACCATCCTGGCTAACACGGTGAAACCCCGTCTCTACTGAAAAATACAAAAAGCTAGCCAGGCGAGGTGGCGGGCGCCTGTAGTCCCAGCTACTCGGGAGGCTGAGGCAGGAGAATGGCGGAAACCCGGGAAGTGGAGCTTGCAGTGAGCTTAGATCCAGCCACCGCACTCCAGCCCGGGCGACAGAGCGAGACTCCATCTCAAAAAAAAAAAAAAAAAAAAAAGGCCCTTGTACATGGTCTCTAGTCCCCCAGGATGGGGGTATGATATCTGCTGGAGGCAGGTGAGGTGTCCAGGCGGAGCAGGGTGCAGGGACAGGCTGTGCAGCTCTGATCCAGTGGCCCCGGCCCAGCTAGCACCCCATGGACTGCCCGGCTCTGCCCCGGTCATCGACTGAGAGGCAGAGCCCCGAGTGAGCCGTGGTGGCCAGTGGGGCTGGGCGGCTTGGAGGGGCAGCACCTTGGTCCGAGCGACCTGGGTTGGCATTTCCCTGCATCTTAAGACCATTAACAGCTGCTACGCTCATTCATAAATACACAATTTTATTTGCTATTTTCAGGGGAAACTTAGGCATTAAACTGTAAGCTGATAAAATACAATACCTAAAAAAGTATAAAAGTATAAATATCCCCTTAGAATAAATTTTAGTGAATTAAGTCTTAATATCTTTAAATTAAAAAAACCACAAGCCTATCTACTATGTCAAGGTCAAAAGTCAAACAACGCTAAGCGGCCAGCAGCTCCCCAGAGAGGATGCCCAGGAGCCCCAGCGGCCGTCTTCCTCCTGGGCTCTGCTGGAGAGGACAGGGTCGACCGTGGCTAAGTCTGCCTTCTAGAAAGGCTTTTATAAATTGTTTAAGCCAAACATTTAACAACATACAAGAGACCTTACAAAAACGAGGAGGTAAGTCCTAATGCTGGAGAACTGGTTCATCAGGTGACTGGCAAAGAAGAGGAAGAGGCCTAGGCAGGAAGTCTCCAGAAGCATTGGAAACCAGACAGTGTCAGAGCCTCTGACCTGCAGGCGGGAGGCCGGTGGTCAGTCCGCACAGCGCCCCTTGGGAAGCCTGAGGTCCGGAAGCAAAGCGCTTGGAGCCTGCCCTGCACGCCAGGTCCCCAGACTCTGACAGGTCCCCACAGCCAGCTGAGAAAGGTCTGTTTTCAAAGCATGCGGGCAGCGGTTTCTAAAGGAATCCCAGCAGCTCCCACGGCATGTCGGGCGGAGCCCGTGCAGGTCGAGTGAAGTCCCAAACATCCCAGAAAGAGAGGGAAGGCTGCATAGTTATACAAAGAAAATGAGAGAACGGCGAGAGAGAGGCATTTGTGATGCTCTGTAAACATCCCGAATTTTCACCGTGACCCAGACTTTCAGCTGCAGAAGCCAGTGGACAGGCCTTCAGCTCAACCTCTATGCCGGGCGCAACAAGGCACTGACAGGTGCCAGCTTCCCGTGAGCCCGCAGCGGGAGGGACAAGGCGACACTGCTACCTCATGCTAACGGGTAGAACAGATCAGTCTGCACGCAGCAAGCCCTGTGGGCATTTCCAGAGTATAAACACTGGGGAGTCTATCCACATGGAAAAGGGGTACAAAGTTCTCTCGCCTGGAAAATACAAATTGAGAAGCCTTGACTATCCCAGGCTTGGTCAGGCGGGGTTGGAGCCCATGTCAGAAGGCGGCCCAGCCTCGGAATGATACCAAGAAGTAGTGACGACGTAGAAGCCGCCTTTGTCAGGAGCTCTGCGAGGTTGAGAGAAACCGGCGATCCCGCCTGGGAGGCAGAGCAGACTCCCTGACCGAGACTAGGGCCTGGCGGTTGGACCAGAGGCCACGACGCGCTGGACACCGATGCGGCTGCGGCCGCTTCCTGCCAGTGAAGCCCAGGCTGCTTTTCCAGACTGTGTAGCACCAAGAACGCTTCCTTCACACCATCTTCAGTATTGAGCGGACTGACTGGGAGCGTCTGCCTCAGTCCCATGTGGCACTTGGAAAAAACAGATCGAGGCTCCCCCCGAGCGGCAGTGCCCACCCAGCCGCTGCGCTCCCCCCCACCTGGGGACGTCTGGCCTTGGACAGCTGGGCCCGTCTCTCACCACCCACCTCAGAGGCAAAAAAGGATTCACACCCAGATCTCTAGAAAAATGATCAAAAGCAGGTTTCTTCTCACAGCCAAGCTTCCTGGACATGGCAGTTCATTACATCTTGGGAAAACGTAAATCATTTCTTCAGCTGTCAATACTATGTCCCTTACATCCTTGAACCTCGTTCTTGCAAAATCTGAAAAACACCAAATGCATAAAATGAGGACTTGGGCCCTGGGCTAGGGAGGTGGCCCTGACCAGGCGCCTGCTCCAGAGAACAGAGCCCACAGGCCTGGGGTCAGCTTGGGGGACCCTGAGAACCCAGCAGCACCAGCCAGGCTCTTGGGGACTCAGCTGGCAGGCCCAGGACCTTCACCGGGGTGACCGGCACATCCCCAGGCCCCACACAGGAAGCGCTCACTGTGCACGGCAGCCTCTCCCAGGCCCACCCAAAGGTGCTGACTCCTGGCCCTCTCAGCCCACTCAGTCCTGGGTTTCAGACATGAAGTGCAACTCGGCCCGTGGGTCCCTCAGCAATCCCCGCTCCCCGATTAAGTGTCTTCCTCCGTTCCTCTATGCCCACTGCAGCCCCCACCCCAGACACCCAGACCCTCCTGGAGATGCCCCTTGCCCAAGCCCTCAGCCCTGCACCTCAGCCTGGCCAGTCCACCTCGTGTGCCGGCCCCTCCCGGCTGCCCTATGGAACACCCCAGCCCTCAGAGGCCTACCCCAAGTGCAGATCACGCTGTGGGGACCCCTCCTCATCTGGACCACAGCAGCCCTGAAGAGTCCACCGCTCCTCGGCCCCTGCCCTCCCCACCCTCTGACCTCCTCAAAACTCTTCCTCAAGGTACCCTCCCTACTTTCCTCACCAGCATCCAGGAACCCCCTGAGGCCACCCCCAAGTCGGCCTGGGCTCCCCTGAGAACAGGCTCAGGAGCTGGTCAATGCTGCTGAGCTGAGCTCCCAAAATGAGCCACGGCAGCCCCAGAGACCAGGTGGAGGGGAAACCAGCCCACGCTCCCGAGCAGGGAGCTTCGGAGCCAGCCAGCTTCACTGTGCGTGGCCCACAACGGCTGTCTCCATGTGTCACGTGAGGGCTGTGAAACACCGGGTGGGGCAGCAATGCCCGAGCCCTCGCTGGGCACAGCCTCCCAGAGGTCACTGCCATGCTGCACTGACCAGAAAAAGGGCAGTGGTGAGAGGTGCATGCTGCCCTAGGCTTGTTCCGAAGGCTCCCGGAGGCCATGTCCCCTGAGCTGCTCAGCCTGACTCCAATACTCCACTCCCAACGGTGTACCCGAGGCTCAGTTCCCTGGGCCACTTCCAGCTCGAGGCTCCCACTCACTCTCCAGTGCCTTGGAGGAACCCATTCCGCAGGCCAGCACATCCCTCCCTGGGCCAGGGTGATACCCAAGTTTACTGGGATGTCTGGAGTTGACTCAGGGAGACAGTACAGCTCCCAAGCCCCCACCAGCCCTGTGTAAAACTAAGCAGCGCAGTGGACAGGCCACGAGCAGCATGGCATCCGAGCATCCGGGAGCCCCAACAGCTCCCTCCTGATGAGGGCAGGAGACCCCCCTGGAGACCTGCAGCCAAAGTGCTGTCCTTTACCCTCCCAAGACCGGCCAGGGGCAGCACTAGCTACTCTAGACAGAGCCTGGGGTGAGACCCACGTCTTCTGGACACACTCTCGCCCTAGGCCATCTTCCACAGGAAGGCCCAACTGCAGACACCAACCAGGGGCCCTTGAGACTGTACCCCATGGCCAGGCACCCCCACAGGAAGGCAGGCACGGGTGGCTGAGGAGCTTGCAGGACACGCTGGTCTGGGAGGCTTGAGCGCAGCAGGGATGCTGCGGGCTTTGGCAGCTGAGATCGGGGTCTGCTGTCTGCTGCACTGGTCCTGACCCCTTGGCCCTGAGCCTGTGGCCTGAGCCAGACAAGGTCACTAGGGCTGCCAGCAGGAGTGGCACTCCCTGCCCAGCCTCCAGGAGGGGCTCTTGTGTTCGCGACTACTGACGTTCACAGCCTGGCCTGACACAGGCACCCTCCAGTTATCCCAACAAACGCCCCAATACTGCCCCTGGGCGTCCGCCCCCACAGCAACAGCCCCACCGCCCCCCAGACAGTGCTACTGCGGATCTACAGCTGGTGTGGAGTGTGGAGGGCTCTTGTCAACTACGGGGCAGAGACAGACACACAGGGAGGGTCTGCAGCAAGGGTCAGCTGGGGCCATGGGGTCAAGGAGGCCACGGAGCTCACCATGACATTCACACTTAATCTGAGCCACTCCCTGGGTGCCCCTCGTCTTCGTCGTCATTCTGGCGGCGTGCAGCGTGCAGTAGGGAGAAGACAGGCTGTCAGGACAGTGCGGGTGGGCGGCTGCCCCGGGCCCAAACCCCCACGCCCGGTGACACTCCAGCGAGGCCACGCCATGAAGAGATACACAGGCTCAGGGGCTCTGCCACATCTCAGAGGTGAAACTTCCCTGTGTGAGGCAGCTGCATCTCGTGATCTGGGGCTGCTCCTGTCCCACCACATGCTGAGGGGCTGAACCCTGTCCAGAGGCGCCTGGCCTCCGGCCCCACCCCTGGCAGACGGCGCTAGCTCGCAGATCTCGGCCTGATAGGAGGGCCTCTGCTGCCTGGGCTCTCTGGACCCCACTGCATTGGCCCCACTGCTGCAGGAGAGAGGGCGGGGCCCTGGGTGACAGGAGGTAAGACTGGGATCAGCCATGGTGGCAGGCGGTGGACCCACCCATCAAGCGTGGCTATGGAATGGAGCCCCCAAAACATCAAAAACTCCCTCGTCAGCCGCCTGGGCACTGCTCGACTCTGGGGGAGACCCTGGCCTCTGCCCAGGCGCCTGCCCTTGCTGATCTGAACCTGTCTCTCTCTGTTCCTTGGGAATAAACAGCAGCCCCGAGTCCAAGCGCTCTGTGAGCTCTGCGCGTCCTTCTAACAAGTTCTTGAGGGGCTGGCGTGGGAAGCAGGTATGCTCATGTGTGGACCACCTTCACCTGCAACAAGTGCAACTCCTTGCTCCTGCCACTGCTGACTGAAGTGTGGACAGCTGCCCAGCAGCACCAGGCCACACATGCTGCAGGGACACTAGGGACGAGGGCCTGCAGACCATGCGGCCCTGCGCGGCCCAGCCAGACTCAGGTGCCCCCATTGCGGTCCTCCAGCTGTGGCCCCCGCAATTCCCCACAGCCACCTGAGGCCCTGGCCTGAGCTCTGCCTCCGGGGCACTGCTGACACCACCCCCATCAAGAAACCACCACAGCTGCCCCACTTCAGAGCAGGTATTTTTGGAAAACGAAATAGGGCCACATTCTCAACCACAAATGGATTTGGGGTCATGCCTGGAGCTTCCTCACAGTACAGAGCGTGTCCTATCTGCAGCTGCCAAGCCACCTGAGGGATAGGAGCCCAGGGGAGCTTGGTCATAAAAACTCAGCTCAGAAATAAAAAACTTCTAAAAATAAAACCATTTAGAAAAGAGCCCTGCGACGGCTCCAAGAGGAAGAGAAGTGCCTCCCTGTGACGGAGCTCCAGGGGTCGCCTCCTAGGCCTGAGACTCAAATGGAAGAACATCTCCAAGCCTGGCAGTGGAACCCCAGGTTCCACCCTGGCTGTCGCGAGCCAGGGCCTGTCCTAGCCCTACACTGCCCCGGCCTCGAGGAACAGTGGTGGAGCAGGACTGCCCTCTGCCCACTGCAAGAGGGCAACGGGCGGCCAGCAAGGGAGGCTCTGGGCCAGGACAGTCGCCCGTGGTGGAAAGGCTGCAGTGACCAGGCCACAGGCCTCCAGGAGACATGCTTGGTGGCCCCGACCCTCTGTTCCCAAGGGCATACCTCCAAAGGCCGACTCGGAGAGGCTCACAGGGACAGTCCTGGGCTGCTGCTGGCCGGCCAGAGGCCCCTAGCCAAGAGTCTGCAGTTGCCCAGGTGTTCCTGGTTTAATGCCACCAGTGAAAAACCTTCCGGTTCTGGCCTCTCATGGCACCCACTCAACACCCTTTGCCAATGCCCCGAGCCTTCACCCCCGAGGCTGGCTCCCCACAGAGCCTGCCCCACCACCCAGGCTCTCCCAGACCCATGCAGACCCCAGCCAAGGGCTCTCCAGCCACCACCTGGCTCTGAGGTCCGGGAGTCCTGCCAGGTGGAGCTGGCCCAGGTCAAGGCCGGATTCTGCTCAGATGGTCACATTTGTCCATCTTGGAGCCTCAACCTTAAGAATGTGCCCAGAGGAAATGCCACCAGAATGGGTCACCTGTGGGCAGGGCCACAGGGCCAACCTGAAAGCAAAAGAGGCAGGGGTCCCTGCATTTCACCCCAGCTGCCTGCCCCACAGAAAACAGAAGGGCCTGAACCCCCGCAGAGTCTGCGCCAGTGCTGCCAGGCTGGGTGCCACACAGGGCCCACTCTGTGCAGCCTGAGAATCCCAGGGCCTGCAGGACACCCTCCTCTCAACAAAGATGAGGCCTAGACAGTGGCTGAGCCAGGCTGCCCACCCCTGCACTCAGGGATGGCCCAGACCCCCACCACGACAACTGGACCCCTACGTCCCTGCACTCAGGGATGCGCCCAGATCCCTATGACAGCCAGACCTCAGCATTCCAAGTCCTCACTCACACAGCAGAGGCTGTGCCCTGGGAACAGAGGACCCTGGGTCCCCTGAAACACAGCCCTCAGTGGCATTCCTAAGAGCACGGCCCCTGCAGTAGGCCCAGGGGCCCCTTCCAGGAGCAGCTCTGCGTGCAGGCTGGGAGGCCGCAGGGGCTTACTGGGAGCCTGTGTTGAGAGACCCTGTCCCATGGGAGACCATGCGTCCGACCAGTCAGCAAGGCCACCGGGGCAGACACTGGGGGCTTGATGAGAATGGCAGGAAAGGAGGAAGCTCTGAGAGGACAAGAGCCTTCCCACCCAAGCCTGCCCTAGGCCGGGGCCGTCCCAGCTCTCACCTTGGCCTTCTCGCTGGGCTCACTGGCCGTACCGTACGGGGTGTTGTGCAGCTCCTTGGACACCACACAGAGGAACTCCGCCTGGTCTTCGTTCCCATAGTTGTAAGAGGAGCCAATGCTGACCAGCTGCAAGGGAAAACACAGCCTGAGATGCAGCCCACTGAAGCCTGAGAGAGACGCAGCCAGGCTGACCGGCCCAGGCTCAGGACGTGCCTGCCGCCACGAAAGCCATAGCAAAGACTGCTGACGCTTGAGGAAATGGATGGAAAACAAAGCCCCAGAACACCTGCACGAGCACACATGCGGCACCCCTACACCATGGCATGGCATGGGGCAAGCTCTTCCTCTGTGAGGACCCTGAGCTTTCCTTGGCGCTTCCAGCTGGGACAAAAGGGGCCACTGCCCCAGGGGGAGGGGGCGCAGAAGGGTCCCTGAGCTGGGGTGGAGGGAGAGGGGCAGCGGGAGGGGAGTGGAGGGCGGCTCTGATAGCCTGGAGGGAAGAGCCTGGGGCCCGCTGACTGGACCGAAAGCCACTGGAGGAGCTGTGCTGCCCAGGAGTTCGGCCAGGTGGGTCTGCTGCAGCCTGCTGGGCACACCCTTGGGCCACTCCAACCTGCCTCCCTCCGGGTGACCAGGCAGGCCAGGCCATGCAGGTCCAGGGCCAACCTGTCTCTCTCGCCAGGCATCTGGCCCATGGCTGGCTAACCTGGGCCCCTAGGCACTTCTGTGCTTTTAAAGGGAAAATTAAAATGCAATACGCAAATCACAATAGGCATGCCAGCAGCACACCACCAAGCCAAAAAGCAGCTGGGTGGCACTCACAGTTTGGCCTCCCTATGACCTGCACAGTCGGACCAATGGCCGGGAGAGCAACCCGCAGTTACCTGCTGTTCCTGTGCCGCTGGTGGCTGACCCACCCCAGTGGGCAAGCCCAGTGAGGCGGCCACAGGGGTGCTGGCATGGGCCCGAGCAGCTAAGGGTAACCCTGGGAGCACTCATGGCCATGCCCACCGGAGCCCCTGTGTCCTCACAGGCACACCAGCCACTTCCAAGCCTTGTTCACAATCCCCTGCTGACCACTGGGGACCCTAGGTCCGGTCTGGCCACCTCCCAGCACCCCGCAGGGTCCCACCCCACAGCTGGGGCAGCTGGTCAGCCCAGCAGCTTCCCTACATGAACTGGGAGAAGGGGTCGCCAAGGGATGAAGCGTGCCAAGCAGGTTATAATCAAGGAAGGGGGAAGACACCCGTGCTTTGCAATGGGTTTGGAATCCACCCAGAAGCGCTAAGGGCAAAGACCTGAAGCCGCCCTGGGAGGGAGGTGCCCACTACGGGCAAGACACATCGCTCCCTCCCAGCCAGAAAAGTCACAAGACAGCTGCAGAAGAGTACAGGTGCCACATGGGGATAGCCCTGTTCACGGACCCCGAGCTGCTGACACAGCTTCCCAGGGCCCCTTGACAACGGGGAGGTGGGGCTCACCCAGCAGTGGAGATTTCTGTTCCCATGGGAGGCTCTGGCACGATTCTGGAGAGGTCAGAGCATGAGAAACATGCAGCCGCCAGTGCAGGGCAAGGCCCAGGCTGCTGGTCAGCTGCCCTGTCAGCACAGTGACCCACAGTTACCCCGGCCCCCAGCCTAGGGGTCCAGGGTGGACGGTGGGATGCAAATGTCTTTAGTGACATTTTAAGGGGGAGGGGGGGTCCGAGTACCCGACAATGTGATTATTTTGAAAGACTCAAAGGAAAAGGTAGCTTTCATTCAGAGGGACACTGGCTGAGCCTGTCACTCCCACAACCTGGCAGGGCCACTGGGTTGTGGACAGAATCTGTCCCAGACAGAAGCAAGTGACAGAGGAAACTCTTAGGACAGGGAGGGCTGGGCAAGGTCACTGTCCCCACCCTCAGTGTCTGCCTAGCACCAGGAACAGTGGCAGCCAGGCCGTGGGCAAGGGTCCGCCGCTCAGAGGCCATGCCTCATGTGTCCTGAGGTCCCCGATGACAAGCCACAAGGCCACAGCAGAGTGGCCCATGCAGCACTCAGGTGGCTCCCATGGAAGCTGCTGAAGAAGGCACGCCCTGCACAGACCCATCAGACCCTACCCGCCACAGCTTGGCAAAACCAGGCGGAAAGAAGGCACGGGGGCCTGGCAGCACCTTCCAGCACAGGTAGGAAGCGAGGCAGCCTGGGAAGGGCATCAGGGCCTCCATATGCTACACTGGAGTGAGCAGTGGGGGACGGGGGTCGGGCACTGAGTGGTGGGCTGGCCAGGAGGCTCTGGGGACACCCATTCCCTGGTCACACAGAGGTGCCAGGTGATGTGAAGAAAGTACAGAGCTGGGAAGAAAAGGTAGGCCAGGGAGGAGGGAAAGGTACAGGGCAGAGCCTGATACACCTCTGCCCACCACACTCGAACTCCCACGGCTCCTCCAGTGGAAACAGGGCGCAGGTCACTGTCGTGAGCACCCCCAGAACTGCAGGAAGACACCAGCAGCGAAGTCTGCATTTCCAGGAGCACTGAGCCCTGAGCCATTGTGAGTACAAGGTCAGCTGCAGCATGGCTGCCGCCAGCCTGGCCACGGCCCCTCACCTGCTCAAACTTCCAGCCGTCAGACATGGTGGACACCATCTGCGTGAGCTCCTCCTCCTGGCACTGCAGCACGCGGTACACATGCTTCACAGGCACCTGCAAGAACAATGGGCACAAGTCAGGGCGGCCACCCATGTCCCGCTGCTGCCTGCGGCCCAGCCCAGGTGACCCCGGGAGGCTGAGGTTCACTCTCCAGTTCTCAGCACAGGGCACGAGGCCCAAAACAACCCTGAGCACATCCACAAAAGCAAAACACGCGGCCCGAACAGCTGCTGTTTTCTGCTTCCTCGTTCGCCTCCAAAAATATTTCTATTTCTAAGTTCCAAAATAAAATGAGTCATGTTCCTGAAATCCCAAGAGCACCTGTGGCTCGACATGACGACACGAGAGCGTCCGTTTCTGCTCCGCACGCAGGAACCACGCAGCCTGAATTCACTGGTCAGGAAAGGATCTGGCAGGCAGGGCCCTGAGAGCCAGTGGCAGACAAAGCTCACTCCGGCTACCAGAAGAGGCTCCTGAACTTGCGCAGCAGCCTGGACTCGGGCCTCCCCAAGGCTGAGCTGCTTCCCAAAACTCCATCTACCTCCTAATCCCCCCCTGCCTGGCACGCTTGCTGTGCCCCTCTAGACAGCTGTGGTCCTGGAAGTGATGGTGAGCCACCACGGCCGCCCGCCTGCATGGAGCTGCTCCCCAGTGGGCAGGGCAGCCCCATGTCCCAGACACAGTCATTACAGAGGACTCCGGCTGCAGACAGGGCTGGATGGAAACATAGAAGTGAGAAAGGGTTCAGGGATCCTTGGTCCTTGACCTTAAGATGGTGACTCATGCCAGGGATGTATGAGTGACAAAGGCACACAGTGGCCTCAAGGTCACACAACCGAGTGCCTTCTTTTGGAAGACAGTAAGATGCTACTGTGTGTGTCACATCAAGAATGGACTGCGAGGACTCTCCCACCTGGACCATTTCTCACCCACCTGCGTCATACGGGCAGATAGACTGAGGCAGGGAGCACCCACACAGCCCGATCACACAACAGGGAAAAAGGCAGGCTGGACAAGGGCGTGGGACACAGCTCCTGCCCCACAGACAAGGAGCCCCTCCAGGTCCCTCAGTGGTGCCAAGGGAACTCCAGCAGGAGGGGGAACTGGGCATGTCGCTAGGTGGCCAGCAGCCCTGAGCGGCCAGGCTAGGAGTCTCTGCACAGGGCCCAGGGCTCTCAGTGGACCGAGACTTCCGATGGCAGCTGCAGCCACAGCATGGCCCACACCCACTCCCGGTGCCTTCCCAAGGATGCTAAGCTGGGGCAGGGGCGGGCTCAGCTCTCAGGGACAAGACTGATGCCCAAGGCCCAGCAGTGGCCCCTCCACAGGAGGTACTGGGCACAGCCCACCAACAACCTGGGCTCCCCGGGCTGCAGAAGGGCTGCGCTAGGTGTGAGAGGTCTGTCTGTGGCGACCCGGCCCTCTTCCCAGTAAAACCAAGGTCCTTCTGACACCTGTGCAGATCCGCATGCTGTCTCCCTCCAGTCATGCTAGCAGCAGGCCCCTGGCACCCTCTGCTCACTACCAGATGCCATCCACCTCAGGGTCTCCCCGACCAGCCCTCATGGGGCCCTCCTTCCCTCCACACGTCTCCCATGCCCAGCTCCCTTACAACCATCCTTTGGGGCTCCCAGAGGCTGGGCCAGGCAGGCTGAACGGATCCTTCAAGGGACCCTGGGGCGAGGCTGGTAGACGGAGCTGGCGGGCACGGGGGTGGTGACAGAGGACAAGGGTCTCAGGGCAGGAGAGCCCCAGACTGCAGGACTCATGTGGGAGGCAGCCGATCGGGGGAGTAAGAGGGAGCCGTTCCTTCACAGCAGCTATAAAAGCTTCTAGCCTCACTTATTTCTCTTACCTGTGATGTTTTGCTGTCTCGTTCTCTAATTTTGTCCTTTACAAGTTTTATTAATGAGGTGATATTGTAAAATTCTGCTTCCTCCAACACTCCTGGAATAAAGAAAAATAAATTGTCTTTACTAAACCAAACGAAACCAAAGAATCCCCTGCAATGAGGACCTATGACTCGGGCCAGCGGGAGCTGCTCAGGCCCCATCCTAACAGGTTTCCTGCAGACACGTTAGCCCTGCAGGGTTCCCGGGATGATGGGTGGAGGGGTTGTGGCAAGAGGGCCGACGTGTGGACTAAATACCTCCAGCTCAGGTCACCCTAGGCAACCTCGAGCGACCTCCAGTGGCCCACGAGGTATGGAGTCGCTGCTTACATGCAGCTCAGTGCATGCCTAAACTGAAGCCGTGGCATGCAAGGGGTGGAATCTGGCATTTTCCCTCCAAGCCTGGAGGCCAACACTTCCTGCTGGGAACCTGCTCACGGCCACGCCACTGGGTGGGGTGCTGTGTGGGGCTCAGGCCTGCAGCCTTGTGCATATGTCTCAGTCACCTGGCACCTCAGTTTACCCCATTCAAAGGGAAGACTGTGGCTGGCTGAGAGGGTCACTTCCAGCTCTTCCCAAAGACTGCCATCCGTAATGTGCTGCATTTAGGGACTGCACACCTCCCTTAACAGCCTTAAGAGCAGATTCCACAGGTCTAGCCTCAGGGCTTCCTCATGGGTGGTCTCCAGAGGAACCCACACATGGGACATGGCAGCTCAGGACAACACCCAGCCACCGACATAGCACAGGGCCACGCAGGATAGGGACGAGAGCCTCAGAGTCACAGGCTTCCCGGCCCTGCATGAGTCTTGCACAGCCCCCTTCTCCAGCACTGAGGGCGAGTGGCCGCGTCAGAGGCGGGCCAGCGAGTCCAGGCGGTTTGTGTCTAGCGCCCGTTTCTGAGCCAATCCCACTAGGGGCAGACTGAGATAAAGTGAAGCCTGGACTCAAACGGCTCCACGGCAGAACACAAGGGGCTGCCCAGGCGACCAGAGAGCGTGCATATGAAAGACACTGCCTGCCAAAGAGACAGGAGTGGGCAGCGTGGGTCACAGCCTCAGAGCGGGGGCAGGGCTGGGCCACAGCTCCTGTCACCCTGCACCCTGCGCAAACTCGGAGGAGGCAGGCAGATGGCGAGGCCCAGAGACCCAGAGCAAAAAGGGAGTGAGATGCTGCCAGTACAGACCGATGCACAGACACGGACGCCGGGGAGCAGGGCCACGCCCGCACGCAAGTGCCCAGAAACCCTCAGTCTTCATGGCAAGGCCTCAGGCTGTTCTGAGCCAAGCCAGCACTACAGCACACAGGCAGGCCACCCTGGGCCAACGCGTGTGGGTGCCGTCCCTGCACCACCACCACTCAGAATGGAACACGGCAGCTGGCAGCAGCAGGCACAGTCCAGGTGATGGCACAGAGATACTACTCTTGGGCTGTCCTTGAGGGAGAGCAGGCCAGGGAACCAGGGGTCTGAGGCACACCATGGGCATCACCGGGCATGTCTCACACACCTGCTCAGACCACCTCAGTCACAGCAGGGAGGAGCCCCTCGCCCCCTTGTGTCGCCAGCTGGAGCCTGCACAGAGGGAGCCCTCCAAGGAGCTCCAGCCGGGGAGGACCCCACAGCCACAGGGTCCCCAGGCCTCTGTGTCCGGCAGCTGTGCCTGCCCATGGCCTCAGCACCAGAACGTAGGCCCCAGCTTCACAGTACAGGGCCTGCTCCTCCCTGGGGGCCCAGGATACAGGCATCTGTGTCTTAAGTGGAGCCCGTGGCACCTTCGTTGGGCCCTTGCCCCCAAAGCTAAGGCACCTGTGCTCAAAAGTCGGCTTACCTTCCTCTGCCAGGTCTTTGTTAATCACCAGCTTGCCATGTCTCAGGTAGTTCAGCACGGGCCCAAAATAGGTGGGGTCTCTGTCGATTAAATAGGCACCTGTTTCGTCCTAAAGAGAGCAGAGCACGGTGAGTCCTCCCTGAGAAGCCGACAGTTCCTGCAGGTCCACCAAGGCCCGGTCACATCAGGAGGCTTCAGAGGCACCAGGTGACCCAGGCCTCTCCCCAAAAGACCTGAGCCTGCGGCATCTCAGGAAACCCCTGACGGTGTGGCCACGTCCTGCCGCCTATAGCCTAACCCTGACCAGCCACCATCCCAGGTCTAAGTGAGTTTAAGTCTCTCCATATGGAGACAGCCTGGCTCTATGTACTCCAAGGTGAGGCCACTGTGCCCTGGACCTCTGTCCTCACAACTGCAAGACCTCTAGGAAAACACACACGAAAACCTCACCCAGACCCTCTCCCTGGGATGCCCTCGCGGGCAGGGCAGGGGCCTACGGCTCAGTCTCTGAAGGACACCCCCGATGGCCACCAGCCTGGGCCTGCCCTCCTTGTGCCCAGGTCCTCCCCGGCCGACATCCAGGACTGGGGGTCAGGGTGACAGGGGCTCCCTGCCAGGGGTGGAGAGGGCACCTTGCAGCAGGCGCAGCTGCCAACAGGCCCCGAGCCAGCAGCGAGGGAGGCCCACAGTGACCTCCACTCAACAGCATCCGGGGCTTTCCCCGAGATCATCACTCACCACACACAGCCCTCGCCCTGGCTCAGTGCTCACGGAGGCCGAGATGTTTACAAACAGACCCCTCGGAAGGTGTCCTCATGCACCTGGGTGGGGGGGCCCTGAGAGACGCTGCCCCTGCTGCTACCACGGTCACCTCAATGTGGGCAGACGCCCTCTGAGGCCCGGGGTGCCCCACACATCACACCTGGCAGCCCTTTCCACCAAGCACAAGAGGCCCAGTGGCCTGGCTGTGAGCACAGGACGGGCGCCCAAGCGCCCCAGGCAGTCCCCATTGGGGAGACAGAAGAGGCAGTTTCTGTCACCTTATCCAGACCCAGGCCTGCTTGTCGGCTACACATCTGACGGGGGGGACTGCGAAGCCGGCACGGCCCATCTTCCACACGGACTCAGACCTTCGGTGTGGCTGCTGGGGCAGCTCCTGCCTCCCCCAGTCCTGCTCCCACCTGTGAGCCACTCCCACAGGGGCTGGTGCCTGCGGGTGCCCCGGAGGGCGGAGAGCTGAGACCTCCATTCAGAAACACCGGGCAGCCTCCCGGGCAAGGCCCAGGGCCAAGCACCAGCGAGAAGCCACCCCACACCCCAGTCAGGGCAGGAGCAGCCCCCTCCCCAGAGGGGCTCCCGTGGGGCCTTGGGCAGGTGCTGGCCACGGGAATGCCAAGTTCGGCGATACGGGGAGGCCGAAGGTGTCTCCACCACAAAGCACAGGGCCGCGCTAGGACCCTATTTTCACCCATGGACAAATTCTGCCATTTGGGTGCTAAGACCTAGTGGTTTCAAGAGATTTTCCCCAAAGTTCACCACTGCAAACCTGTAAAAACCTGCTCTTAGATCAGAGGAACGAAACTGAGTTTTGCGGCTGAGATAAAATCAATCAGGGCTCAGGCATGGGGGTGCTGGACCTGGAGCCTCAACGGCCCCCCTACTCCTCCTTAAGTTGACCTCAACTCCACACAGACCTGACCCCATCCTCCTTCTCCACCCTCCCCAAGAACACTCAAGCCAGAGCTGCCCACCCCACAGGCCCTGCCTCCTGGGCTTGTCCCTGCCTTTCCCCAACCCTCCAGACTCCACAGCTCTCAAGCAAGGGCCAGGGCCACAGGCCAGCTCCCGGGAAGAGGACACTGGGTGGTCCTGCCCAACTGGTAAAAAATGGCCCCCATTTCCCACAAAGGGGTCCAGGTCTGGCAAGGTGGCCAGTGCTGCCACCCGAGTCCAGGGTTCCTCCCCACCCCACCCCCATACGGAGAGAATGGTGGCCGCGTGACATCCGCACACCACTCAGCTCAGGAATCATTCATGGCTCAGTGCTCCCTCGACAGACTGCTGGTGGGAGGTCAGGAAAGATCAGATAGTGTGGGGAGGCTCGCCTCTGCCCAGGACAACCCCAGAAAGCCCCCCTCTCAGCCATGGAGGCCTCCAGGCCTGGCCTCAGTGGTCAGACTGCAGGCTCAAGGCCAGGCCACCCCAGGCCTCAGTTTCTTTATGAGCAAAATGTGGAGGAGACCAGCTCATGTAGCTCAGGGCCACCATGAGCACCAGGGCACCCAGCCTGTGGCAGGACCTGGGCACTGAGCCGTGACCTCTAGGCCAGGACAACCCACCATGCACTTCTCGGCCCCTGGGCTGGTGCAAGAGGAGAAGGAAGCATGCTGGGTGCCCCCAGACACACGAGGCAGCCCCAGTCCTGCAACTGGAAGGACGAAGGCTGGAAGGAGGGTGGGGTGGAGACGGCCATCGGTGGAAACCGCATGGCAGGACAGAGGAACACAGACAGATCCAAGGAGCTGGCAGGGCACTGGGCGTGCTGGCACTGGGCTCGGCCTCGAGACGGGCAGGCGGGGGCAGTCCACCGTGTCTTGGCAACTCGTGCCACTGGGTGGGGCTGACTTTTCCACTGAACATCCCCTGTAGGAGGCAGCTTTTGTGGCTGATGCTTTGAAGGAACCCCTGACCTCAGTCTGGCCACACCTGGCCCACTGCAGTGATGCCAGCAGTAGGCCAACTGGTGCAGCCGCTACCATCACGTGATACCTGCTGCAGCAGGGAGGGAACACGGAGGAGGCGAACAGACCCTGCTTCCCACACCACAGCCCGCTTCCCTCAGCATGGCAGGAGAGCAGCATGGTTGGGTAGAGAGAGCCCCGATGCAGAGCTGGGGCTGTGCTTCTTTGGGGGCCTAGGGCGGGTAGTGAGAGTGGCACCTGGTTTGAGGACCTGGCCAGTGGCACAGCCATTGCACCCACCCCACTGAAGGTGTCAGGTTCCTGGGCCTCAGGAGGAGGATCTATGTGGGGCTGCCTGGGGCTGTGTCCCTGGGGTTTGCCCCACCCAAACTATGGCTGCAGACCCAGGCCTCCTGCTCCAGTGAGCAGGCAGGCCACAACTGCAGCTGCCCAAACCACAGCCTTAGGCATCCCTGCACTCTTGGGGGCCCAGGAAGGCCCCTCTGCCCTTGCAGGTTCGGAAGTGCCAGTGGGATCCCACTGCCTGGCTTATTCCTGTTGTTGGTGCCTGCTCCGATCTTGGAGCAAAGTTGGGGCCAAGCCCAGGCGCCATGAACAGCAGCAGGAGGCAGATTCCTGGGCAGAAGGGGGCAGGTCCCTGGTAAGGCCCCACCTTCAGGCCAGGGAGGGCATGAAGGCTGGGGTCGGGCTGCCAGTCCTGCGGACCAGTGTAGGGACCTGTGGTGCGTTCTCTGGGCCTGCCCATGAACCAATTAGCATGCACTTCCTTCCCTCTGGGGTCCGTAAGAGCCTGGGCTCAGCCAGAGCAGGGCAGAGGACGAGGAGGACAGAGACAAATGGCAACTGGAAGATCAGCTACAGAGAGAAGCTACTTTCTCTGCTGAGAGCTGGGAAGTCAATGGGGACCTGCTCGTGGAGAGAAGCCAGCCAGTCCAGGGCCTCCTCTCTGCTGAGGTGCAAACGGAATGAGCCGACCTGCCTACAGAGAGGAGCTGCCCCTGCCATCTCCTCTGCACTGTCCTAACACTTGGTAAAGCTTCTCTTCGTCATGTTCACCCTCCACTTGTCTGCTACCTCATTCTTCCTGGACACAGAACAAGAACTTGAACAAAGGTGCTGCTGGCCAGAGGGTTTCTGGCCAGAAAAGCGACACCCTAAAGATACCATAACAGCAGGGTTGGGCATATGCAGACATGGGGACGTGGAGCTTTGCAAGGCCAAGTTCACCAGCTGGAGCCATGGCAGCTTTTCAGGGTGCCTGAAGAGAGGCCCTCCGGCAGTGAGGGCTCAGGCCACCGGGGCTCTACCCAGCCCGTCTCAGTCTCTGGGGTCCAGACTCCCCACAGAGGGACCAGGAAGTCCCTGGACGCACCTGTGTGGGAACCGCAAGCCCCAGGAATCTTCCTGACGTGCTTTCCCTGCAGCCCCTGGCTCCAGCCCATCCCTGTGCTCAGGGGCCAGCAGCCTGGGTGCAAAATACCCAGCCATCAAGGGCAGGGGAGGCTGGGCACCGCGGGGGACCCCACCTGCATCCAGTTAGGAAGAGACTTGAAAGGAGCAGCCCCTGGGAGACTTCCAGGAATCCAGATGCTTGTTGCCAACCTCACGGGGAGCCAAGGCTGCAGGGCAGAGGGGGAGAGAGAACCCCAGCTGCGTCTACCAAGAACCTGCCATTCGGGAGGCTGCCGGCCGCACTGCACCCCTGCCGCCGGCCTGGTGCCTCCAGGACAACGGGCTTCCTATGGGGCCCCCGCCACGCTACACTCCTCCCACATGGTTCAGTTATCTGAGTCCTACAACCTCTGGGCCCATGTAGGACACATGCAGACTCCGTGGACTCGGCACACCGGGCCTGCAGCTGCCCCCACAGCCCTCTCCCAGAGTGACACTGCAGAGCCCTGCATGGCCTGCCCTGAGACCACGTAGACCCTAGAACCCAGCTGAGCCGTGGGGCACCAGAGGCTGAAGGGTGAGCAGCAGGCTGAATCCTAGGGGGGAAAATCCAAAATTGGCTCCTCTGTGGCTGGCCTCATAGCTCTCTGGCCATTTCTTCCCGTGGGTTCCTTCTCTTCCCGTGGGTTCCTTCTAACTGGTGCAGTTCCTTCAGAAACAGGCCCTGTCTGGGCAGAGGGGAAGGTCAGGGACATCCGCGCCAGGGCAGGGAGGCAGTGGCGTGTGGAGGTGCTGCTCTCACCACTGCGCTCATTGAGTTCTTTCAATGGGAGATTTCCACATCCACAGGAAGTGCCAGGGTCTTAAACCAGGACCTCCAAATCCCACCAGCGTTCAGGTCTTGCTGTGGCCTGACTCGCTTCCACACATGTAGGCAAGGTCTTGGTGCTCCCGCTCGAGTGAGTCACGTGCTCCAGATAGGCCTAGTGCATGCGGGGGCTACTCCTGGCGCCAGCCCAGGCCCCGACAGTGCCCAGCCCATGTGCAAGGGCCTTGGCAGCTCACTGCTGGTGTTAGGGATGTGGCTCGGTAGCCTCCACCCTGATGCAGAAACAACAAAAAATTAAGGAACACGGGAAAATGGGAAACACAAAATCATACAAAATTCAGGATATACTCCTAGGCTCACGGAGACGAAGGCAGCAAGGTCACCTTGGGGAGGTTTAGAACAGCGCCTGGGCCAACCTAGGCAGGGCCCCTGTGCTGCCCATAAGGCCGGCAGCAGTGCCTGACCAAGCCCCCACAACGCAAGGAAGGAAAGATGCCCCGGCCTGGTCACGCCTCTAAGACTGGGATGAGGAAAGGCGACCAGGAAGCCAGTGACATGCTGCGGGCCGGGCGTGGGGATGCTCTTCTTCCTGGCTTTCCCGTGCCTTCCACGGCTGACACAACCAGCACAGGCTGCACTTGATTCTCGGGAAGATTCATGGTGTTTTTTTTGTAAAAGAGCCATAATTAAGACTGTTATCTTGACAAGTCATTTCCCTCATCTTCCCCGCGTCTCACTCAATTGGCATCTGACCTACTTGTGGCCAGGCCCAAGATGGCCTTGAGTGGGCCCAGCAGGCTGGGCTGAGCCACCCATCTCCAGGGGTCCCAGCTTTCAGCCGGAGCCACGGGCCGTAGGCCAGGCAGGGCAGTTTCCGAACCACAGAGGAGAGGGTGACCCTGGACACGGGAGCACATGGGAGGCAGCACCGAGCCAGGGCACACACAGCCCTAGGAGATGGAGAAAAGACCCCACGGACACAGCTAACTGCTTGCCACTCCCCAAGTCCACAGGGTAGCCGCAGATGGACATCTGGTCAGGAAAGCAGTGCTCAGAGTAGTCTGGTAACAAGCCTGGCCACTCTGTTCATCTCACCAGACTCCGGCTGCAGCGCTCCACCATCCATGCTGTGGCCCAGCAAAGCAGCAGGGGCAACGTGGGGGTACACCAGCCTCTTAGGCACACATCCCTAATGCAACCAGCAGCCTTGAAAATGGCAGTGAAGGGCTGGGAATGGTGGCTTACGCCTGTAATCCCAGAACTCTGGGAGGCCAAGGCAGGCGAATTACCTGAGATCAGGAGTTCAACACCAGCCTGACCAACATGGCGAAACCCTGTCTCTACTAAAAATACAAAAATTAGACAGGCATGGTGGAGGGTGCCTGCAATCCCAGCTACTAGGGAGGCTGAGGCAGGAGAATCGCTTGAACCTGAGAGCCCCGCTGCAGTGAGCCGACATTGTGCACTGCACTCCAGCCTGGGCGATACAGTGAGGCTCCGTCTCAAAAAAACAAAAAAAAAAAAAACAGCAGTGAGGAATGAGGGTGGAGACTGCCAGGCTCTCACGCCAGATTCTAAACGGAACATAACCCTGCTGCCGCCCGCCCCTCTCGCAGCTCCCACAGCTCCGCAGCTCCACACAGAGGCTCCGTCAGCCCTGCGGCTCTCAGTCACTCCCGACGCTCGGAGACACGTGCCACCAGAGGGGACGAAATCAAGAGAGGGAGGTGCCCTGAGCCAACTCTGCCAAATTAAATCTAGACGCGAAGGCATAGAATTTTCTGTGTACCAACATCCGCAATCAACCTAATTAGAAATACTTAGTTTTTACTCTGAAATTATCCAATCTCGCACACAAAACCTTCACCTCTACTCTCTCTTCTGTTTTGTTTTATGCAGATGTGTCGTATCTTTGGCCACGAGAGGCCTTTGATGTCACCAATTACTAATGGGGAAACCGAGGCCAGAGAGCAAGGAGGCTTGTCCAAGGCACCCAGATTCGGAGAGCAGGGTGGGGCCCCTGCGTCCTGGTCGCCAGGCCTGCTGCCTCCCCACCACCTCTCCCTTCCATTGCTTCTGGGCCTCACCCAGCACAGAAACTGGAATTTGGGAAGTCCGTGCCCCACGCATGACTCAAAGCTTAGTGAGAAGCAGACATGTGTGGACGCACGACCTGGCCCCTCACACGAGGTCCGGCGGCTTCTCTGGGAAGAAACATGCTTCAGGTGCACCACGGGGGGTCTTGCCAAGCTGAGGTCGCTGCAGGCTCCTGCTCTGCTCGGCAGGAACTGGAGCCCTCTCGGGAGCAGGGGTCTCAGGTTTCTTGCAAGAAAACTCGGGGGCTGCCCAGGAAGCCCTGCCCTTCCCACAGCCCAGGGTCCAGCACCAGAGGTGGAGACACACCCTGTGGGGCCTGTCCGGCTAGGGTCAGCCAGAGCTCTGGGTGGCAGCAGGGGCGCTGGTGGGGAGAGGCATTCCTGGCCACACACACTGCCTTCAGGGGCCTCCGGCGCATCACCAAAAGCTGACAGGGCTGAGTGTGGCCACAAGTGGACATTAACAGAAATTAAGTGCGGCTGGCTGTGTGCAGTGGCTCACGCCTGTAATCCCAGCACTTTGGGAGGCTGAGGCAGGCGGATCATGAGGTCAGGAAATCGAGTCCATCCTGGCTAACATGGTGAAACCCTGTCTCTACCAAAAAATACAAAAAAATTAGCCGGCGAGGTGGCAGGTGCCTGTAGTCCCAGCTACTCAGGATGCTGAGATAGGAGAATGGTGTGAACCCAGGAGGCGGAGCTTGCAGTGAGCCGAGATCACACCACTGCACTTCAGCCTGGGCGACAGAGTGAGACTCTGTCTACAAAAAAAAAAAAAAAAAAGGAAAAAGAAATTAAGTGCAGCTGCAGGAAGGGAAAAGCGTTCTTGGCATACTCTTTCTAAAAGCAAAGTACACTCACATCTGTAATTTCAGCACTTTGGGAGGCCGAGGTGGGCAGATGACCTGAGGTCAGGAGTTCGAGATCAGCCCGGCCAAGATGGCAAAACCCCATCTCTACTGAATATACAAAAATCAGCCAGACATGGTGGCTGGTGGCTCGTGCCTATAATCCCAGCTACTTGGGAGGCTGGGGCAGGAGAATTGCTTGAACCTGGGAGGCAGAGGTTGCCGTGAGCCGAAATCACCCCAGCCTGGGGAACAGAGCGAGACTCCATCTCAAATAAATACATAAATAAATATTTAAAAATAAAAACCAAGTATAAGCATGAAATGAAGATTGCCAGGCACAGCCTCTCCTGACTGCACTGGCCTGGCACCAGGTACGGGGCAGGGGCACCACATTTGTCATCTTCAGGAGAGGACGTCACCCTTACTTTACAGAGGAAGAAACTACAGCTCACAGGGACACGAAATCACCCCAAGTCACAAGGCAAGCCCGGGGTGGGCGGAGTCCAACCCAGGCTCACCAACTCCAAGGAAGAGGCTCCATCACACCAACCCCAGGCCAGAATGTTCTAGGTGCTCTGCAGTCCAGGGAGAGCTGCCCAGTTGGCGCCCAGGGAGCACAAGCACGTCCTGGGAGAGAGGCGGCTTACTGGCCTCTTCGCTACGAGGGCCCCTCCCATGGCGCCACGCAGGCAGGTTCTTCCCCAGGCTTTAAAGACCATGCCTGGGGACTGCTGACCTGGGGTGTGGAGGGGGATCTGCTAAAAGAACCAAAGTGCCTACGAGAGTCTGAAAAGGAGTCCCTGGGATGCCTGGTGGCTAACGGCAGGGCTGGGGAGAGACCAGGCAGCAGGTGCCCCCATCACAGCCACTGCTCTCTTCTCTGACCGGGGACCAGCCCTGGCGAGGCTTTAGACCTCACTCCACTTGACCTTTCAGAGCAAAAACGGCCACACACAATCCGTAAGCAAACGGGCATCTCTGCATTCCTGTAAAACTTTACTTGCAAAAACAGGCGGGTGGGCCAGTTTTCTGACTCCCGCTACACCAAGACTAGTCACTGCCCTGCTGGACGACAGCCACTGAAGGCTGCACCTGCAGGGCCAGAAAGAGGAACTGCCCGGGCGGCGACAGCATTTCCTCCCAGCCACCCGCTGAGGTCTGCAGGCGAGAAGGCCGAAGACCGCGGGCCCGTGTCAGGTGCCCCGAAACAAGCTCTTCTCAGAAAGGCTCAAAAGTGTTTTCTTTCATTCTTCCTAGCTAGGACTGAACCCATCAGAAATGTTCCATTTCATCACCAGAGGCGAGTCCTTTTCTCAGGAATTTATGGCACTGACTCATGGCCTAAGGTCTAAAGGGCTTCAAATGAGGCACCTGATAAAGAGGTGAGCACAGGTTTGCTGAGGACCAGCATCTGCTGCAGTGGGGAAGGAGCCGGGAGCCCCCAGCACCGCGGGGACCATCGCTCACGTCCAGAATAGATGACGACTTGTGGTCAGAGCAAAGAACATGCTCAGAGCCACATCCTCAACTGAAGTGTGAAACCAAGTCCATCACCGTCGCACACACCCACTCACGGCCTCACACTGAGGCTGCCGCAGCTCTCACCAGTGCTGGCTACACAGAACATCACCTGCCATCCCCACTCGACGTGATCCCCACTTCTCTTGCCAAGCGGCTTCAAAGACGGTACTCCAGCCCACACCGCATCACTGAGCCCTGTCTGAACAATTCCTTTCATAACTTTCCACCCCCGAGGTCTTGCCAACACCAAGTACACTGTTAGAGGCACCCTGACTGCCCCACCCCTCAAAGACCCATCTGATGCCACCACATGTGCAACCCTCAAGCGGGGACACTGGCCCTGTTCAAAGGGCAAACGTTCACGTGCCGTTTTCTCCAGGGCCGCCTCAGCTGCAGGAACCGAAGCCTCCCCAAACCCTCCTCTTTCTGAGTGGTTTCCAACCATAAAGCAGTAGTGTTTCCTGTTTCCTTTTAACTCCTGAAGTATCTCCTCACTAAGGCAGGGGCTGGTTTAGCTGGAAACAACAAACTCGACTTTGTTTTCAGTAACGCCTACGGGCCAGGGATTGTGCAGTACAAGAGACCTAACCCAAATGAATCGAGTCTTCGGGAAGCCACATTCCACCTGGCCTGCCCTTAAAGACACCATGGAGAGAAACATGACAGAGCAGCAGATGAGCAGATGCTGAAATGCACAACATAGCCACCGTCCTGCTGGGGGAAGTCCCAGGAGGAAGTGAGAATTCACACCGGGCTGTCTAGAAAGAGAACTTCGTGGCAGCCATGGGCCCTTGGGACAGCAGAGTAAGGGCTTGGGAACATGGAGTATGGCGGGTGGTGGGTCCCAAGCTGGGCTCTGAGGACTTGGTGGGGGGCAGTCACAGCCCAGAAGCTTAGATGTGGGGCCAGAGGACAAGCAGGTCAGCCCCTTGATGTGTGTGGCTTTCACCACCCTCCCTAACAACCCGTCTGTCAAGAGCTCCCCTCCCTACCAGACAGGATGCTTTAGCAGGGTGCTCTCCCAACCTCTCAGGCACCCAGAGCTTCTATGGTTTCTTGGGAATCCTCCCCCTTAAATCTCGCCATGCAGCTCCTCTCCAGACCCCCACATTCTGCAAGCCCAGGTGCTCACTCCACACTAGTCCAATAATCCAGGCAGGGATTCTTCCACCAGATCCATGCTTAAGTCCAACTCTAGGAATATTCTTTCATGAATCTCAACTCTGAGGTCAGAGCTTGGAGATCTTTACAGGTGAAGCAACATCCTGTTTGTCTTCCATCGTGTAATTAATGGCCTCCCACTCCTGACACCCCTTCCCCTCCTCCTCAGATTCCTCACTCAGGATTTAATTAGGAGCAATCTCCTGGGACATTCTTTCATCAGAGCCACAGGAGACAAAAACTAAGATGAAGCATTTTACACACTTCCTCATTTGACGAAAAACACTTTAGTATTGGGACTAATATGAATTAGCACTACACTTCTGGCAAATTATCTGTCACTAAAACTAACCTTCACTACAAGTATTGTTTATTTAATTATTATTATTTTTTGAGACAGTCTCACTCTATCACCCATAGTGGAGTGCAGTGGCGCAACCTCAGCTCAATGCAACCTCCACCTCTCAGTTCAAGCGATAGTCCTGCCTCAGCTTCCCGAGTAGCTGGGACTACAGGCACGCGTCACCACGCCCAGCTAATTTTTTTGTATTTTTAGTAGAGGCAGGGTTTCGCCATGTTGGCCAGGCTGGTCTGAAACTCCTGACCTCCGGTGTCCACCCGCCTCGGCCTCCCAAAGTGCTGGGATTACAGGTGTGAGCCACCACGCCAGGCCCCTACTCCAGCTATTTTATGAGACAGAGACTGTAATGCTACTTTACCTTCATGTTCTGAATTTCAATTTTACCATTTGGAAATCAAACCTGGTTAAATGGAGGATGATGAAAAGAGCAAGTATAACACAGATATATTCGGAAAGATTAGTTACCCCTCCCCCAAAGAATTGATTCCTACAGTAAAGCATTTTTTTTTTTTTTTTTTTGAGATGGAGTCTTGCTCTATCATCCAAGCTGGAGTGCAGTGGTGTGATCTTGACTCACTGCAACCTCTGCCTTCCGGGTTCAAGCGATTCTTCTGCCTCAGCCTCCGGAGTAGCTGGGACTACAGGCATGCGCCACCACGCCTGGCTCATTTTTTGTATTTTGACTAGAGACCGGGCGTCACCTTACTGGCCAGGCTGGTTTCCAACGAGCTCCACCTGCCTCGGCCTCCCAAACTGTTGAGATTACAGGCGTGAGCCACCGAGCCCAGCCCATAATTTTTTACAAAATCTTAAGGGACTGTAAAAGAAAGGGATGAACTACCTTAACTGTGCTAAAGTTAGTCAGCTCTGAGTCAAGTGCTCCAGTGCTGAATAGACAGACATTGCCTCAAAGAACCCAATGGACAAGAGCAATTTAAAATCTAATTTCACATACAAAACAGGAATGCTTGAGTAGAAAGGCAAGGGAGTGTCCACTAAGCTGTGCTATTTAAAAAGAAAAACCAAACAGTAAAACATATACCCACACTTATAAAAGGAAAATCACAGGTAACAAAAGCCGACACTGTCATTTCCTGGGAGTCCATTCTCTGAGGAGAGGGCTTGGTCAAATGAGCAATGGAAACAGTTGGAAGTTGTGGGGAGAGACAGGAGTGTTGGCATCTCAAACCCTCATTTCTACCCGCAAGGCGGCCTTAGCAGCAACTCCAGATTCTCTTTTCCTGATCATGGTCATGCCAAGATGAGAATGGTCTCAGTCAGGCTTCTCAAACTTGAAGAGGGATCCGAGCCTTTCTGGGAAGCCTCATGCATGGCAAATGTTGGCTGTCACGGCACAAAGCCAAGTGCAATCATGTAAGCTCAACTGACAGACCCAGCAAAGTTAGTGTAAGGCTTGTCAACTGCCTTGAATAAACAGGTAACAACTTCTTCAAACAGGCTTTTTTTCAAAGTTTCAATCCTGCACAACTCCCAAGACACTCTTCCTCGGCTTCACAACTCTTAATAAAGGTAATAAAAGGTTTCTATTACCATCTGCCCAACAGCATGAGCATTTCGCTTGATGAAAGACAAGCTGCAAACTAACCTGGAAATTCCTGTCTTTTTTGCGAAGACAGTGAGAAAACTAAGCTAATTAGAAAACAGACTGAAAGATTCCCTACCTGGCTCTTCCTGGACAACCCTAAAGCAACCCTCAACATGAGCAAAATTCCCTTCGAAAAATCATACTATACACTACGGACGCATCTTCTAAGAGGTGCTGAGTGGGTGATACGTGCTGTGGATGGAGAGGATGGAGCGCCAACTCTCTAAATGCAAGTCACGGGGGAAAAAAAAGGGCCGCCCATGTCAACCCCCGCGCCAGCGTTAATTCAAACGTCCAGAATGTGAAAGGACAGACCAGCGCAAGGGTTCTGTTTCCAGAGCCAGCAAGTACCCTGGGACAGAGAAGAGAAGGCGTTCACACACCCTGGGCAAAAGAACCTACTGAGAAAAAGAAGTAGAATCACAAGGAAGTCCAGGGTCTGGGAAGCCTTCTCCACCGAAAAGCAAAGAGGGCGAGGAAGAGACACCCCAGGGTGAAGCGACTCAGGATTCTCCAAGGCAGTGGACTCCAGGGCGCCATCCTCGTCCTCCCCTCCCAGAGCAGGGGGTCGGGGGAAGCTGGGGACGAGCTGGTGACAAGGGATCGCGGGGCTCGAAGCCCGAGGAGAGTCGCCCGCTCCCGCTGAGGTCTCCTCCGCACGAAGCAGGACGTGTGCGGTAGCCGCAGGCCGGGACGGCCAGGACCTTCCGGGCTGGCCCGCGCTGCCCTCACCTTGTCCGAGTCCAGGTCGGGGTCGGCCTGGCACAAGCGGTACAGGAAGGACTTCGGGTCCCGGCACAGCGTCTGCCGAGTGGTGAGGAAGTAGGTGCCGCCGACGTTGAGCCGGACCCACTTGGACACGCTGCCGGGGCGCTGGGCCAGAGCGCTGAGCCCCGCGCTGCAGCGACGGCACAGGCCGCCACCCAGCCCCGCCCCGAGGCCGCTCCGGGCCGGCGGCAGGAGCTCGCAGTGATTCTCCGCCATGATCCCAGCAAGCCCCGCCACAGCTCCGTTCCACCGGAAGCGTCCGGCTTTTAATAGCGTCCTCCGAGTTCTGTCCCGCCCACAGGTCCGCCCTGGTAGAGCGCCCGCCCCGGCGACACGCGACAAGCGGAAGTTCCGGTCCGGAAAAGCAGGAAGTTAGGCCCGCTTCCGGCGGGAGCGGAACCGGCGTGATCTGGGCGCTAATGCTGATGGACTGCGGTGGAGACCTGCCTGGCTTTCGCACAAGCGGGGTGCGAGCGCCTGACCCAGACCCTAGCCTTTACCTACACCCTGACCCCAGCTCATGCACCGGTCAAAGGAAGAGCCACACCAGCAGACGTCTACACTCTACATGCTTTTTATTACAAGCGACCGAATATAGGAGGAAAATTGATCATGTGGTAACTACACCTGAAGCACAAATATTTGGGGGGGAAAAAAGAATAAACAGATTCATTAAATGATATGATTAAATCATTGACCCAATAGAAAATTTCTTTAATAAGGGCGGGGCCTGGTAGCTCAAGCCTGTAATCCCAGCACTTTGGCAGGTCGAGGCGAGCGGATCACGAGGTCAGGAAATCCAAACCATCCTGCCCAACAGGGTGAAACCCCGTCTCTACTGAAAAAACAAAAATTAGCGGGGCTTGGTGGCGGGAGCCTGTAATCCTAGCTCCTGTGGATGCTGTGGCAGGAGAATGGCGTGAACCCGGCAGGCGGAGGTTGCAACGAGTTGAGGTCTCCCCACTGCACTCCAGCCTGGTGGCAGAGCTAGACTCCATTTCAAAAAAAAAAAGAAAGAAAATTGATGTAATGAAGTCAGAAAAAAGTTTTAAAATATATAGTAATTGTTCACATTCAAGGCTGTACATCAATACATACAACAACGTGGCCCTGAACATGAATTCAATCCAAATAATTCATATATTAGAATTTAGGCCGGGCGTGGCTGGTGCAGTGGCTCACGGCTGTAATCCCAGCACTTTGGGAGCCGAGGTGGGCGGATCAGAAGGTCAGGAGTTCAAGACCAGCCTAGCTCGGTGAAATCCCCTCTCTACTAAAAATACAAAAAATTAGCTGGGCATGGTGGCACCTGCCTGTAGTCCCAGCTACTTGGGAGCCTGAGGCAGGAGAATCAGTTGAATCCGGGAGGCGGAGGTTGCAGTGAGCTGACATCGCGGCACTGCACTCCAGCCCGGGCAACAGAGTGAGACTCTGTCTCAAAAAAAAAAAAAAAAAAGAATTTGGCTGCTCGCGATGTAATCCCAACACTTTGGGAGGCCGAGGCGGGTGGATCACGAGGTCAGGAGTTCAACATCAGCGTGGCCAAGATGGTGATTCCCCATCTCTACTAAAAATACAAAATACTAGTCGGGGGTGATTGTGGGTGCTTGTAATCCCAGCTACTGGGAGGCTGAGGCAGAGAATTGCTTAAACCCAGGAGGCAGAGGTTGCAGTGAGCCAAGATCAGGGCACTGCACTCCAGCCTGGGTGATAGAGTGAGACTCCGTCTCAAGAAAAAAAAAAAAAAAAAAAAAATTTAGCAGGCTGAATTAGAGGCCACCAATAGCCAGCAAATAACCTTATATAAGAATAAAAATACAGGCCGGGCGCGGTGGCTCAAGCCTGTAATCCCAGCACTTTGGGAGGCCGAGACGGGCGGATCACGAGGTCAGGAGATCGAGACCATCCTGGCTAACACGGTGAAACCCCGTCTCTACTAAAAAATACAAAAATCTAGCCGGGCGAGGTGGCGGCGCCTGTAGTCCCAGCTACTCGGGAGGCTGAGGCAGGAGAATGGCGTAAACCCGGGAGGCGGAGCTTGCAGTGAGCTGAGATCCGGCCACTGCACTCCAGCCCGGGAGAGCGAGACTCCGTCTCAAAAAAAAAAAAAAAAAAAAAATAATAAAAATACAAAAGTGTATATCCTAATATCATTGCATTATTTGTTTTCATAAGTCTCTTAATTTTTGCTTTGCCCGTACATCACAGTTACAGCTACAGACCAGGATGCATGTTCTGACTGCCACACGCCTGAAAGACGTACTAGTCATTCTCCTATTTTATGTTGTGAAGGAGCAGCTACAGCAGCTCTAAATACTGTAACAATTTTGCCAACGTCCAACTTAAAGTCATAATAGAGGCTTTTACCAGCACAGTGACCCCTATTTGTAGTCATTCTGCCAGATGGTGAGGCTATGTGGGTTACACCGCTAAAAAAAGATCTGCCTTTTGTAAAAAGTTCCCTGTACATAGCTTGGTGTTTCTTCATATTGAAGAAATGAGTTATGGGGAAAATTCAGGTACACACGTAGGCTCGTTCAGTTGTGCTCACCACAGCCATCTCAACAGATCAAAGTGCTCTTTGTTGCAAACGCCTTCCTCCTCACACCAGTTCTCCACAGGCAGCCTCATCTACGACCCCGCAATTGTGGGCCAGAAGTGGTGGCCCCTCAGAGGCTCCGAAGTGCCTCCAGCCCCGATTCAGGCACTTGCCACGTCTGCTGCGTAAGAAGGGACCCCACCCAGTGAGTCAACATAGGTCCATGTCAGGTTTGAAAATAACTGGGGAAAAGTGTATGACAACATCTTCCAGAACATAGTACCTTCACCGTATTCTCACAGCAGCTGCGATCTCTGAAGTCTCAGCAGTGAGCACCCCGGCTCTGTGGACCAGCCAGGCAAGGAGGCCTCAGGCTTCAGAGGAGGGCAAGAAACCAAATTCTGTGCTATTTGGCCGTAATCTCTGGTAGAGTGAAGCAGCACTGAACGCGGTGCCTAGAAAAACCTCCTGCATGTTCCCCCGTACAATCAATGGACACCAACTAAAGTGGAGAAATGAAAAATCCAACCAAATGTGGGTGGTCTGGACTTGCCGCCAGCCAGGCCATCTGCAACACTGTGGCAGGGAGTGGGGAGGAGGCGGCCTGAAATCTACACCAGCTGGGACAACCACGCCCCGCAATGAAAAGGCCAGCCTGGCTGCGGGGCTCTTCTGAACCACCAAGGCCTGAAGCAGGGGCGGGAGCGGGGAGACAAATACACTCGGAAAACCCCATCAGCGACATGGTGTTTTCAAGTGGAGGCTTTGCTCTGCTACTGATTCCAAATGGCCTAATGTACTTTCTGAGTGTATACACTTAATTACAAATCACTCACTAAGCATGTGGCAAGGTCAGTTGAACACTCGTTATCTCTGCTGACTGTGCAGATGCAAATCCAGTACCATTGTGGACACAAAGTACAAGAGTCTGAAAATACCGCCAAGCGCTTGACAGTCACAGCAGCGGGATGGCAGAGAGCTGACACGCAGGCGGAGCCAGGTTCTTGCCACCAAAACAAGGAACTGGCTCTTGGAACAAATCGGCCACAAATGGGTTGCAGCAATGCCATCCTCTTAGCATTTAAATAAAGAGCGGTCTTATTCAGACATGCTTTGGAACACACACAGTTTATCAGAAGCTGATTTGTTCAGAATCTGCAGGACACAACTAAGGTGGTTCTGCTACTGGAACTCTGAGCATCTAAACATAAGGTTGAGAGAGAGACAGAGAAATATATTTAAAATGGACCAACTCGTTGACCTCAAAATACCACTTCTAGGCATCTAAGGGGGAAAAAAGGAAAGAAATCAGAAAATTTTAAGGATATTCATCACAGCATTATTTAAACAGTGGAAAAATCAGAAACCGTCTAAATATTTTACAGTAGGGAAATGGTCAGATAAATTATAGTAAATGGACAACGACTAAACACTACAATTGTTAAAAACGTGTTTCTGAGAAACTCATGACATGGGAAAATGCTTAAAATATCAAGTGAGAAGACGATGCAAACGGCGTGTCGGATGTTCCCAATTTAGTTGAACAAGTGAACAAATGGCGGGGCAGGATACAGGCCAAAATGCTCACAGTGGTCTTCTCTGGGCGGCAGCCTACAGCTGATCTCTTGCCAGAGACAAATGCCAGTTTTGAGTCACCCAGAGCCCTGTGCTGGTGCCTGGGGATCTGTGCCATGGGACAGTCTCCACAATTCCTCTGAGGAAGGGCCGCAAATCCCACAGTGTGTCCCAAGAGGGCTGGAGTAGGCGGAGTCCCCAGCGGCTGTGCGTGACCAGCCATCTCTCTCAAAACGAATTGTTAACAAGCCTTCCGTAAGTTAAGGTTCCACCTGGTAGCCGTGGTGCAGAGCCATTTCACTAGCGTGGAGAGGCTTGTGCTCCACACCAGGACTGCCCACCGCCCTGGCTGGGGCCAAAGAGGGGAGAAAAGAGTCCCTCAGAAGCCAGCCCCCAGCTGTGTCCCAGAGAAAGGCAAGGCACCTGGGGCACCTAGGCCGGCAGCGACCACAGCCTCCCTCCCCTTTGTGCCGAGAAGCCACACAGAGTGTGGTCCTGACATTCCACCTGTCCTTGCCCACATGTGGGGAGGCACATGGCCCCAGGTCTATTAAACAGCAGGTGAAATCTTCCTCACCTTGGAGAAACCCACAACTGTAATTCCATGTAAGCATGTCTGTGTGCACACATGGTACCCCACGTTCCACCGTAGAGTGTAAGGCACCTGCATGCCAGGTGATGGCTCTAAGGATGTGCTAGATAAAACTGGAGTTGACATGAGCAAGCACAGGGTAAAGAAAGAAAACACACGAGCCTTTAAAAAGGTAAGAGAAAGGGGCTGGGTGAGGAGAAAGGTGACCCACAGAAGGGCTTGGCTGTCATTAGCTCAGGCAATGGCATCGTCAGCTGTCAGCTGCTAGCTCTGGCTCTGAGTCCCTAGTTCTGTGGCTTTGGAGGTTAAGATGGAGCTTGCCAGTGACGCCCAGGAGGTGGTGGTTCTATCCAGAGGAAGAACACACGGAAGAGTCTAGGGACCACTGGGCAGCCCTTGGGGAGGTGGGTCGGGCCCAGCGGGGAATTCCTTCTGTTTTGCTCCCCATGGTGTCCCCAGGGCTGGTCCCCAGAAGCTGCTTGCTGAGTGGGTGTTGGTTGAGTCCTCGGTGAATACCCCGGGCCTGATTTCTTCCTGGTGCTGTGCAGGCCACAGTGCCTGTGTGCATGTGCACAGGTGTGTGTGGGTGTGACGTACTCATGTGCATGTCCAGCCTAACCCCTTGCCACCACGTGCTGCTCTGGACTCTGGCATGGGGGTGGAGACCGAAGAATGGGGTGGAGGAAGAGGAGCCAAGGGTCAAAGGGAGACACCAGGGCACAGGGAGA
>NW_022680930.1:0-57306 GCF_009764315.1 Trachypithecus francoisi | reverse complement strand
GAGGCTCTGGAATGACATCTCATGCACGTCCTGCTTCCTGGCCATCTGTGAGTTTCCCACCTGAAGAGGCACATTCCTCAGCCCCCTCCTTGGCTCCCAGCTGAAATCTCTGCTGTCCCTCCAAATTAATATGTTGAAATCCTAACTCTCAAGGTGACAGTATTAGGAGATGGGGATTTGGGGAGGTAATTAGGCCACGAGAGCAGAGGCTAATGATTGGGATTAGTGTCCTTAGTGCCCCAGAAGAGACTTCAGAATGCTGGTTAGCCCCCTTACACCCTATGAGGACAGCCAGAAGGTGCCACCTATGAACTAGACAGCAGACCCTCACAAGACATCACATCTGTTGGTGTTTTGCTCTCGGACTTTCCAGCCTCCAGAGCTGTAAGAAATACATTTCTGTTGTTTATAAGCCCTTCAGTTTGCAGTATTTTGTTATGGCAGCCTGAGGGGATTAAGACAGCACCAAGAACCAAAACCACACAATATTATAAAATACTAACAATGCCATGGCTGCACATAAGAGCTATACAAATTTTTTTTTTTTTTTTTTTTTTTGAGACGGAGTCTCGCTCTGTCACCCAGGCTGGAGTGCAGTGGCCGGATCTCAGCTCACTGCAAGCTCTGCCTCCCGGGTTTATGCCATTCTCCTGCCTCAGCCTCCCGAGTAGCTGGGACTACAGGTGCCCGCCACCTCGCCCGGCTAGTTTTTTGTACTTTTTAGTAGAGACAGGGTTTCACCGTGGTAGCCAGGATGGTCTTAATCTCCTGACCTCGTGATCCGCCCGTCTTGGCCTCCCAAAGTGCTGGGATTACAGGCTTGAGCCACCACGCCTGGCCTCAAAATTTTTATACTATGTTATACTCCACAAATTAAAACTGATTTTTTGCCCATTTTCTAATTAGATTGTTTGTTTTTTGACTGTTAAGTTTTGAGGGTTCATTATACATACTAGATACGAGGCCTTCATTGGATATGTGATCTGTAAATATTTTCTTCCAGTCTGTAGCTTGTCTCTTCATACTCTTAACAGGGTCTTTCACTGAGCAAAATTTTCCATTTTGGTGAAGTCCAGTTTATCAATCTTCTTTTAATATATTGTGTTTTGGTGTCAAGTATATGGACTTTTTGCCTAGTCCAAGATTGCAAACATTTCTTCTATTTTTTTCTAAAATTTTATAGTTTTATATTTTAATTCAAGTCTATCATCCATTTTGAGTTAATTTTTGTATAAGATGTGAACCTTGGATTGACGTCCCCCTCTCTCCTTGTCTTTCTCCCTCTGTTTCTCCCTCCATCCCTCCTTCACCTCTTTCTTTCTCTCTCTTTCTTCTTTCTTTCCTTTCTTTCTTTCCTTCTTTCCTTTCTTTCTCTTTCTTTCTTTCCTTTCTTTCTTTCTCTCTCTCCCTTTCTTTCTTTCTTTCTTTCTTTCTTTCTTTTCTTTTTTTTTTTTTGGCAGAGTCTCACTCTGTTGCCCACACCCAGGTTGGAGTGCAGTGATGCAGTCTTAGCTCATTGCAACCTTTGCCTCCTGGGTTGAAGTCATTCTCATGCCTCAGCCTCCCAAGTAGCTGGGATTATAGGCATGCACCACCATGCCTGGCTAATTTTTGTATTTTGTAGTAGAGACAGGGTTTTCTTGGCCAGGCTAGTCTCAAACTTCTGGCCTCAAGTGATTCACCCACTCGGCTTCCCAAAGTGCTAACATTACAGGCACTAGCCACCACACTGGGCCCCTTTCCTTCCTTCCTCCCTCCCTCCCTGCCTCCCTCCCTTCCTTCCTTCCTTCCTTCCTTCCTTCCTTCCTTCCTTCCTTCCTTTTTATTCCTATGGATGTCCAATCACTTTAGTACCATTTGTTGAAAAGGTTGTCTTCCCTCCATTGCATTGCTTTTGCTGTTTTGTTAAAAATGTTGGACATATTTGTGTGGGTCTGTTTCTGGGTTCTCCATTCTGTCATAGTGATATAAGTGTCCATCTTGCAGCCAGTATCACACAGTCTTTTTTTTCCCATCTCTCTAATAAAAGATTACTGGAACCATCTCTCAGTGAGGTGGAGAACTTGATTTCAGGGAAACTGGTGTTCTATTCAGAGTACAAGGAAATATGTTACAGTTCTTAGCACCCTTCCTTTGTTTAATCTATACTCCTCAATCTTTGTCCAGTGTACCTTCACACCGGGGATATGGAGGTTGAGGAGAGTTTGTTTTTTTCACTAAACATGGGACAGTTTTTGGTTTTTTTGTATTCTTTTGTATAATTTTGATACATTTTTGTGGTTGTATGAAATCTGTAATGTATTTGTATTTGGTTTTTAACATTATTTTAATTGACAAAAATTGTATGTATTTATCTTATACAACATGTTGTTTTGAAATATATCTACATTGTGGAATGGCTAAACGGAGTTAACTGCTACAGGTATTACCCACATACCCATCAGTCTTTTCTGGTGAGCATACTTACAATCTAGTCTCTTAGCAATTTTCAGGAATACAATACATTCCTATTGTAGTCACCATGTTGTACAATACAACACACTCTGGATTGCTGTAGCTCTATAATAAATCTTAAAATTGGGTGGATTAGTTCTCCTTACTTTATTAATCATTTTGAAGATTGTTTTAGTTATTGTAGTTCTCTTGCCTTTCCATATACTTTTTAGAATAATCTTGTCAATACCTACAATCATGTTTGGATTTTGATAGCAACTGTATTGAACCTGTATAACAACTTGAGGAAATTAACATATTTACTGTGTCTGTTTACAATCCATGAATATATTATGTCTCTCCATTTATTTCGATCTTTGACTTCCTGCATCAGCACTTTCTAGTGTTCAGCATACATGCCCCTGTTTTGTTGTTACGCCTAGATATTTCATTTTTAAAGTGATTGTAAACGGTATCTTATTTTTATTTTGTTGTTCATGTGTTCGTCACTACTAAATAGAAATACAAGTGATATTATTTTATTTGTTATTTATTTATTTTTTTTTTAAAAACTTTACTTTTTAGAGCAAGTATAGGTTCATGACAAAATTAAGTGAGACGTGCAGAGATTTCCCATATATCCTCTGCCCTACATGTGCATAACCTCCCTCATTGTGAACATCCCCCACCAGATTAGTACATTTGGTACAACTGAAGAACTTGCATGAACACATCATTATCACTCAGTTTCCATAGTTTACATTAGTGTTCACTCTTGGTGTTGTACATTTCTATGTGTTTGATCATCGTATAATGACCAGTGTCCACCATTATAGTATCACATGGAAGAGTTTCATTGCACTAAAAATCTTCTGTGCTCTGCCTGTCCCCCCATCACTCTCCTGTAATGCCTGGCAATCACAGATCTTTTTTATTATCTTCACAGTTTTGCCTTTTCCTGACTGTCATAGCTAGAATCATACAGTATGTAGTCTGTTCAGATTGGCTTCCTTCACTTGATAATAGGCATTTAAGTTTTCCTCCATTTATTTTTATGGCTGGATACCTGATTTCTCCTTAGCACTGAATAACCTCCTCTTGTCTGGATGTACTATGGTTTATTTATCCATATACCTACTGAAGGACATCTTGGTTGCTTCCAAGTTTTGGGAAGTATGAATAAAGCTGCTATAAAAATTTATATGCAGGTTTTTAGGTGGGCATAAGCTTTCAGCTCCTTTGGATAAATACCAAGGAGTGTGATTACTGGATCGTATGTCAGGAATGTGTTTAGTGTTATGAGAAACTACCAAATCGTGTTCCAAAGTGGCTGTGCCACATTACATTCCCATGATCAATGAATGAGTTTCTGTTGCTCTACATCCTTGGCAGCATTTGGTATTGTCAATGTTCCAAATTTTGGCAATTCTAATAAGTATGTAGGGGTATCTCATTATTTCAGTTTGCATTTTCCTGATGACATATGATATGGAGCATCTTTTCATATGCTTATATACCATCTGTATATCTTCTTTGGTAAGTTGTCTATCAAGGACTTTGGTCCATATTTTAATCAAGTCATGTTCTTATTGTTGAGTTGTAAGAGTTATCTGTATAAAACATTTCTTTGTCAGATATGTATTTTGCAAATATATTTTCTCCAAGTCTCCGTTTTGTTTTCTCATGCTCTTGAAATATATTTTGCAAAGCAGACATTTTTTAATTGTAATAAAGTCCAGCTTATCTATTCTTTCTTTCACAGATCATGCCTCGGGGTTGCTTCTTAAAAGTGACTGCCAAACCCAAGGTCATTTACATCTTCTGTGTTATCTTTTAGGAGTTTCCCAGTTTTGTGTTTTACATTTAGGTCTATGATTCATTTTGAGTTCATTTTTGTGAAAGGTGTAAGTTCTGTGTCTAGATTGACTCTTTCTTTTTGGCATGTAGATGTGAAGTTGTTGTAGCAATATTTGTTGAAAAGACTATTGTTCTTTCTTCTGTTGCCTTTGCTTCTTTCTCAAAGGTAAGTTTACTATATTAATGCAGTTCTGTTTCTAGGCTCTTTATCCTGTTCCACTGATCTTTTTGTCTGTATTTTCACCAATACACTATCTCGATTACTGTACCTGTGTAGCAAGTGTTGAAGTCAGTAGTGTCAGTCCTCCAACTTGACTCTTCTTCAATATTGTGTTGGCTCTTCTGTGCCTTTTGCCTCTCCACATACACTTTAGAATTAGCTTATCGACACCTACAAAATAATTTTCTGTAGTTTAACTTGAAATTTTATTAAATCTATAAGTCAATCTGGAAATAATTGGCATCTTAACAATATTAAGTCTTTCTATCTTTGAACATGGAATATCTCTCCATTTATTGAGCTCTTCTTTGATTCCTTTTATCAGAGTTTTGTGGTTTTCCTTATGTAGGTCTTATACATATTTTGTTAGATGTATGCCTTAGTATTTTATTTTGGGGGTGGTAATGGAAATGGTATTGTGTTTTTAATTTCAAATTTTGCTTGTTCATTGCTGGCATATAGAAAAGTGATTGTTTTTTTGTACTAAATTTGTATCCTGCAACCCTGCCATAACTGTTTAGTAATTCTAGTTTTTTCTTGGTTGTCTTAGATTTTTGTACACAACTCGTTATGTTATGTGTGAACAAAGACATTGTTTTTTCTTCCATCCCAATATATATACCTCTTATTTCCATTTCTTGTCTTACTGCATTAGCTAAGACTTTCAGTAACATGTTGAAAGCTACTTGTAAGTAGGGACAAACTTGCCTTTTTCAAAATCTTAGTGGTAAAACTTTGGGTTTCTCACTATTAACTATTAGCTGAAGGCTTTTTTTTTTTTTTTTTTTTTTGAGACGGAGTCTCGCTCTGTCACCCAGGCTGGAGTGCAGTGGCCGGATCTCAGCTCACTGCAAGCTCCACCTCCCGGCTTTACACCATTCTCCTGCCTCAGCCTCCCGAGTAGCTGGGACTACAGGCGCCCGCCACCTCGCCCCGGCTAGTTTTTTGTATTTTTTAGTAGAGACGGGGTTTCACCATGTTAGCCAGGATGGTCTCGATCTCCTGACCTCGTGATCCGCCCGTCTTGGCCTCCCAAAGTGCTGGGATTACAGGCTTGAGCCACTGTGCCCGGCCCTGAAGGTTTTTTAATAGGTTTTTTTTATTAAGTAGTAAACCCTATTCATAGTTTACTGAGAGTTTTGGGTTTTGTCAAATACTTGCTCTGTATCTACTGATATGATCATGTGATTTTCCTTCTTTCACATGTTGATGTGACGGGTTGCATTAATTGATTTTCCAATTTTGAAACAGCCTTACAGGCCTGAGACCAATATTAATGGAAGGCAGCTATATCAGTGGGAAACACTGAGCCTTCTGATCTCAAGCCTTTCTTGTTGCTTTCATCCTGTCTGGCCCCTGGAGGCTGTGTGCTACTGGATAAACAAGTATGCCACTCTGATGCTCTTTCCCTTATATAGAATTCTTAAGATTTACCCACTGTCTTTTGTTTTCAACAAAAGTAAAAGATTGGAACAAAAGTTTGATTATGATATATCAAGGTGTGGGTTTCTTTGAGTTTATCCTACTTGAAATTTGTTGAGTTTCTTGGATGTATAGATTAATGACTGACTACAATTTAAAATATGGACAAGGGTTGGTGAGAGTATACAGCAACTGGAAATGTCAAATACTGCTGACAGAAGTAGAAATTGTTGGAGTTTGAAAAATGGTTTGACAGGATATACTGTATTTTATTTTATTTTATTTATTTTTTTAAATTATACTTTAAGGTCTAGAGTACATGTGCACAACATGCAGGTTTGTTGCATATGTATACATGTGCCATGTTGGTTTGCTGCACTGATTAACTCATCATTTACATTAGGTATTTCTCCTAATGCTATCCCTCCCCCATCAACCCACCCCACGACAGGCCCCAGTGTGTGATGTTCCCTGCCCTGTGTCCACGTGTTCTTATTGTTCAGTTCCCACCTATGAGTGAGAACATGCAGTGTTTGGTTTTCTGTCCTTGCAATAGTTTGCTCAGAATGATGGTTTCCAGCTTCATCCATGTCACTACAAAGGACATGAACTTATCCTTTTTTGTGGCTGCATAGTGTTCTATGGTGTATATGTGCCACGTTTTCTTAATCCAGTATAGCATTGATGGACATTTGGGTTGGTTCCAAGTCTTCGCTATTGTGAATAGTGCCGCAATAAACATACATGTGCACAAGTCTTTATAGTAGCACGATTTATAATCCTTTGGGTATATACCCAGTAATGGGATTGCTAGGTCAAATGGTATTTCTGGTTCTAGATCCCTGAGGAATCGCCACACTGTCTTCCACAATGGTTGAACTAGTTTACACTCCCACCAACAGTGTAAAAGCCTTCCTATTTCTCCACATCCTCTCCAGCACCTATTGTTTCCTGACTTTTTAATGATCGCCATTCTAACTGGTGTGAGATGATATCTCATTGTGGTTTTGATTTTCATTTCTCTGATGACCACTGATGATAGGCATTTTTTATGTGTCTGTTGGCTGCATAAATGTCTTCTTTTGAAAAGTGTCTGTTCATATCCTTTGCCCACTTTTTGATGGGGTTGTTTGATTTTTTTTTTTCTTGTAAACTTGTTTAAGTTCTTTGTTGATTCTGGATACCAGCCCTTTGTCAGCTGGGTAGATTGCAAAAATTTTCTCCCATTCTGTAGGTTGCCTGTTTGCTCTGATGATAGTTTCTTTTGCCATGCAGAAGCTTTTTAATTTAATTAGATCCCATTTGTCTATTTTGGTTTTTGTTGCCATTGCTTTTGGTGTTTTAGTCATGAAGTCTTTGTCCGTGCCTATGTCCTGAATGGTATTGCCTAGGATTTCTCCTAGGGTTGTTATAGTGTTAAATCTTACATTAAGCCTTTAATCCATCTGAGTTAATTTTTGTATATGGTGTAAGGAAGGGATCCAGTTTCAGCTTTCTACACATGGCTAGCCAGTTTTCCCAGCACCATGTATTAAATAGGGAATCCTTTCTCCATTGCCTGTTTTTGTCAGGTTTGTCAAAGATCAGACAGTTGTAGATGTGTGGTGTTATTTCTGAGGTCGTTGTTCTGCTCCATTGGTCTATATCCCTGTTTTGGTACCAGCACCATGCTGTTTTGGTTACTGTAGCCTTGTTGTGTAGTTTGAAGTCAGGTAGCCTGATGCCTCCAGCTTTGTTCTTTTTGCTTAGGATTGTCTTGGCAATGTGGGCTCTTTTTTGATTCCGTATGAACTTAAAGTAGTTTTCTCCAATTCTGTGAAGAAAGTCATTGATAACTTGATGGGGATGGCATTGAATCTATAAATTACCTTGGGCAGTATGGACATTTTCACAATATAAATTCTTCCTATCCATGAGCATGGAATAGTCTTCCATTTGTTTGTGTCCTCTTTTATTTCACTGAACCGTGGTTTGTAGTTCTCCTTGAAGAGGTCATTCACATCCCCTGTAAATTGAATTCCTAGGTATTTTATTCTCTTTGTAGTAATTGTGAATAGGAATTCACTCATGATTTGGCTCTCTGTTTGTCTGTTATTGATGTCTAAGAATGGTTATGGTTTTTGCACATTGATTTTGTATCCCGAGACTTTGCTGAAGTTGCTTATCAGCTTAAGGAGATTTTGGGCTGAGACAATGGGGTTTTCTAAATATAAAATCATGTTATGTGCAAACAGGGATGATTTGACTTCCTCTTTTCCTAATTGAATACCCTTTATTATCTTTCTCTTGCCTGATTGCCCTGGCCAGAACTTCCAACACTATGTTGAATAGGAGTGGTGGGAGAGGACATCCCTGTCTTGTGCCAGTTTTCAAAGGGAATGCTTCCAGTTTTTGCCCATTCAGTATGATATTGGCTGTGGGTTTGTCATTAATAGCTCTTATTATTTTGAGACACATTCCATCAATACCTAATTTATTGAGAGTTTTTAACTTGAAGGCTGTTGAATTTTGTCGAAGGCTTTTTCTGCATCTATTGCGACAATCATGTGGTTTTTGTCATTAGTTCTATTTGTGATGAATTATGTTTATTGATTTTTGTATGTTGAACCAGCCTTGCATCCCAGGGATGAAGCCAACTTGATCATGATGGATAAGCTTTTTTATGTGCTGCTGGATTTGGTTTGCCAGTATTTTATTGAGGATTTTCACATTGATGTTCATCACGGATATTGGTCTAAAATTCTCTTTTTTTATTGTGTCTCTGCCAGGCTTTGGTATCAGGATGATGCTGGCCTCATAAAATGAGTTAGGGAGGATTCCCTCTTTTTCTATTGATTGGATAGTTTCAGAAAGAACGGTATCAGCTCCTCTTTGTACCTCTGGTAGAATTCGGCTGTGAATCTGTCTGGTCTTGGACTTTTTTTGGTTGGTAGGCTATTAATTATTGCCTCAATTTCAGAACTTGTTACTGGTCTATTCAGGGGTTCAACTTCTTCCTGGTTTAGTCTTGGGAAGGGTGTATGTGTCCAGGAATTTATCCATTTCTTCTAGATTTTCTAGCTTATTTGCGTAGAGGTGTTTATAGTATTTTCTGATGGTAGTTTGTATTTCTGTGGGATCGGTGGTGATATCCCCTTGATCATTTTTTATTGCATCTATTTGATTCTTTTCTCGTTTCTTCTTTATTAGTCTTGCTAGTAGTCTATATATTTTGTTGATCTTTTCAAAAAACAGTTCCTGGATTCATTGATTTTTTGAAGGTTTTTGTGTCTCTATCTCCTTCAGTTCTGCTCTGATCTTAGTTATTTCTTGCCTTCTGCTAGCTTTTGAATTTGTTTGCTTTTGCTTCTCCAGTTCTTTTAATTGTGATGTTAGGGTGTCAATTTTAGATCTTTCCTGCTTTCTCTTGTGGGCATTTAGTGCTATAAATTTCCCTCCACACACTGCTTTAAATGTGTCCCAGAGATTCTGGTTCATTGGGTCTTTGTTCTCATTGGTTTCAAAGAATATCTTTATTTCTGCCCTCATTTCATTATTTACCCAGTAGTCATTCAGGAGCAGGTTGTTCGGTTTCCATGTAGTTTTGTGGTTTTGAGTGAGTTTATTAATCCTGAGTTCTAATTTGATTGCACTGTGGTCTGAGAGACAGTTTGTTGTGATTTCTGTTCTTTTACATTTGCTGAGGAGTGCTTTACTTCCAACTATGTGATCAATTTTGGAATAAGTGTGATGTGCTGAGAACAACGTATACCCTCTTGATTTGGGGTGGAGAGTTCTGTAGATGTCTATTAGGTCTACTTGGTGTAGAGCTGAGTTCAAGTCCTGGATATCCTTGTGAACCTTCTGTCTCATTGATCTGTCTAACATTGACAGTGGAGTGTTAAAGGCTCCCATTATCATTTTTGGGAGCCTAAGTCTCTTTTTAGGTCTTTCAGCACTTCCTTTATGAATCTGGGTGCTCCTTTATTGGGTGCATATATATTTAGAATAGTTAGCTCTTCTTGTTGAATTGATCCCTTTACCACTATGTAATGGCCTTCTTTGTCTCTTTTGATCTTTGTTGGTTTAAAGTCTGTTTTATCAGAGACTAGGTTTGCAACCCTTGCCTTTTTTTTGCTTTCCATTTGCTTGGTAGATCTTCCTCCATCCCTTGTTTTGAGTCTATGTGCATCTCTGCACATGAGATGGGTCTCCTGAATACAGCACACAGATGTGTCTTGACTCTTTACCCAAATTGACAGTCTGTGTCTTTTAATTGGGGCAGTTAGCCTGTTTACATTTAAGATTAATATTGTTATTCGTGAATTTGATCCTGTCATTATGATGTTAGCTGGTTATTTTGCCTGTTAGTTGATGCAGTTTCTTCCTAGCATTGATGGTCTTTACAATTTGGTATGCTTTTGCAGTGGCTGGTACCAGTTGTTCCTTTCCATGTTTAGTGCTTCCTTCAGGAGCTCTTGTAAGGCAGGCCTGGTGGTGACAAAATCTCTAAGCATTTATTTGTCTGCAAAGGATTTTATTTCTCCTTCACTTATGAAGTTTGGCTGGATATGAAATTCTGGGTTGGAAATTCTTTTCTTTAAGAATGTTGAATATTGGCCCCCACTCTCTTCTGGCTTGTAGGGTTTCTGCTGAGCAATCCACTGTTAGTCTGATGGGCTTCCCTTTATGGTAACCCGACCTTTCTCTCTGGCTGCCCTTAACATTTTTTCCTTCATTTCAACCTTGGTGAATCCAACAATTATGTGTCTTGGGGTTGCTCTTCTCGAGGAGTATCTTTGTGGTGTTCTCTGTATTTCCTGAATTTGACTGTTGGCCTGCCTTGTTAGGTTAGGGAAGTTCTCGCGGATAATATCCTGAAGAGTGTTTTCTAACTTGGTTCCATTCTCCTTGTCACTTTCTGGTATACTAATCAAATGTATATTTGGTCTTTTCACATAGTCCCATATTTCTTGGAGGCTTTGTTCACTTCTTTTCACTCTTTTTTCTCTAATCTTGTCGTCTCACTTCATTTCATTAATTTGATCTTCAATCACTGATACCCTTTCTTCCACTTGATCAAATTGGCTACTGAAGCTTGTGTATGAGTCATGTAGTTCTCATGCCATGGTTTTCAGCTCCGTCAGGTCATTTAAGGTCTTCTCTACACTGTTTATTCTAGTTAGCCATTCGCCTACTCTTTTTTCAAGGTTTTAGCTTTCTTGTGATGGGTTTGAACATCCTCCTTTAGTTCAGAGAAGTTTGCTATTACTGACTTTCTGAAGCCTACTTCTGTCAACTCATCGAAGTCATTCTTTGTCACGCTTTGTTCCATTGCTGGCAAGGAGCTGCGATCCTTTGGAAGAGAAGGGGTGCTCTGGTTTTTAGAATTTTCAGCTTTTCTGCTCTGTGGTTTTATCTACGTTTGGTCTTTGACGATAGTGACCTACAGATGGGGTTTTGGTGTGGATGTCCTTTTTGTTGATGTTGATGCTATTCCTTTCTGTTTGTTAGTTTTCCTTCTAACAGTCAGGTCCCTCAGCTGCAGGTCTGTTGGAATTTGCTGGAGGTCCACTCCAGACCCTGTTTGCCTGGGTTTCACCAGTGGAGGCTGCAGAACAGCAAATATTGCAGAACAGTAAATATTGCTGCCTGATCCTTCCTCTGGAAGCTTCATCTCAGAGGGGCACCTGGCTGTATGAGGTGTCGGTTGGCCCCTACTTGGAGGTGTCTCCAAGTTAGGCTACATGGTGGTCAGGGACCCACTTGAGGAAGAAGTCTGTCCATTCTCAGAGCTCAAATACCATGCTGGGAGAACCGCTGCTCTCTTCAGAGCTGTCAGACAGGGACATTTAAGTTTGCAGAAGTTTCTGCTGCCTTTTGTTCAGCTGTGTCCTGTACCCAGACAGAGGCAGGTAGTCCTCCTTGAACTGCGGTAGGCTCAACCCAGTTCAAACTTCCTGGCTGCTTTGTTTACCTACTCAAGCCTCAGCAATGGCAGACACCCTCCTGCAGCCAGGCCTGCCTCCTCGCAATTCAATCTGGGACTAGCAGTGAGCAAGGCTCCATGGGCGTGGGAACTGCTGAACCATGCATGGGCTATAATCTCCTGGTGTGCCATTTGCTAAGACCATTGGAAAAGTACAGTGTTTAGGAGGCAGTTTCCCAGTTTTCCCAGTACAGTCTGTCACAGCTTCCCCCAGCTAAGAAAGGGAAATCCCCCATCCCCTTGCACTTCCCCGGGTGAGGCAACGCCTCGCTCTGCTTTGGCTCGCCCTCCATGGACTGCACCCACTTTCCAACCAGTCCCAATGAGATGAACCAGGTACTCAGTTGGAAATGCAGAAATCACCCACCTTCTGTGTCAGTTATGCTGGGAGCTGCAGATTGGAGCTGTTCCTATTCAGCCATTTTGGAACCCCATCCAGAATATACTTTAATACTTTAATATTTTAAAGTATAAAAACCTCATAACCTGACAGATTTATGTACAAGAATGTTCACACCAGCATTATACATACTAAATTGAAACTGGAAATAATCACTGTCTGTCAACACCATAGTAAGGAACCAGTTGTCATATATTCAATCAGTAGAATATTGGTCAGCAATGAACACACTATTGCTATGTGCAACAACATAGATCAATCTCACACATACAATGGCGATCCAAAGTAGCCAGACTCCAAAATTCCCTAGTGTATGAGTATGTCCTTTATATAAATTTCAAGAACAGGGAAACTAATCAATGGCAACAGTGGTTAGAATAATGAGTTCCTACAGGGACGAGAGAGGGCATAGAAACTGACCACACAGGCCGGGCGCGGTGGCTCAAGCCTGTAATCCCAGCACTTTGGGAGGCCGAGACGGGCGGATCACGAGGTCAGGAGATTGAGACCATCCTGGCGAACACGGTGAAACCCCGTCTCTACTAAAAAATACAAAAAACTAGCCGGGCGACGTGGTGGGTGCCTGTAGTCCCAGCTACTCGGGAGGCTGAGGCAGGAGAATGGCATAAACCCGGGAGGCGGAGCTTGCAGTGAGCTGAGATCCGGCCACTGCACTCCAGCCTGGGCCACAGAGCCACACTCCGTCTCAAAAAAAAAAAAAAAAAAAGAAACTGACCACACAAGACCACACCACTCTGTGGTGCTGGCAAAGTTTACTTTTTGACTGGTTGGTAGTTTTATCAATTTTAATTTGTGACAACTCACTGTGATGTAAACTTCTCTCTTATCCTTTTTGTTTATTATGGTGCACAAGCTTTTCAAAAAAGTTAAAAAGATAGTGAAGAATACATTACCAAAATTAAAAACAAGCAACTCCCAAGAAAAGAGTATAGTTATAATTAGGTCTATATGTGTTCATCTGAAAAGATGCCTGAGGGATGTAACGGAAATTACTAATTGCAGAATTTGAATAGATGTCTGGATGTCTGAGGTGTGTAACACTAGTTGTAGAAAAGTATCTGCAGTATGATCTTATTTGTGCAAAGTAAGAGAGAGAGAGACTTTCTGAGCCTATTTCTTTGGAGCCAAACCCAAAATTAGTCGAAAGAAACTTTAAAAATCAGAGCAGAAATAAACAAAAAACAGACTAGAGATCAATAAAATAAAAAGTTGGGGAGGTTTTGGTTTGTTTGTTTGTTTGTTTGTTTGTTTTTGTATTTTTTCTAGGGAGAGCATCTTGCTCTGTCACCCAGGATGGAGTGCAGTGTCTGTGTCGTGGCTCACTGCAGCCTCCAGCTCATGAGCTCCAGAGATCCCTCATTCTTCTGAGCAGCTGAGAATACAGGCATGCGCCACCACACCCAGTTAAGATGTTTTTTTCTTTCCATTTTAAAAGATGTAGTATTTTTTTGTTGCCCAGAATGGTCTCAAACTCCTGGCCTCAAGTGATCCTCCTGCCTTGGCCTCAGTGTTAGGATTACAGACATGAGCCATTATACCTGGCTGAAACATTGGTATTGTGAACAAAACAAAATTGACAAACCATTAGCTAGACTAACTAAAAAATAAGAGAGAAGACTGAGATAAGTAAAAAAGAGAAACAAAAAAAGGAGACTTACAATTGATACCACAGAAATACAAACAATCATTAAACATTATTATTAACAACTTATGTCAACAAATGGGAAAATCTAGGGGAAATGAATGAATTCCTGGACACATACAACCTACCAAGACTGAACCAGGAAGAAATAGAAAGCCTGAACATACCGATTACTAGTAACAATATTGAATCAATAATAAAAAGTCTACCATCAAAGAAAAGTCCATGATTGGATGCCTTCATTGCTGAATTCTGCCAAAGTTTTAAAGAACAAAAAGACCAATTCTTTTCAAGCTATTCCAAAAAATTGAAGAGGGGGAAATTCTTCCAATCGCATTTTATGGAGCCAGCATTATCCTGATATCCTGACAGCAAAACCAGACATAAACACAACAACAACAACAAGAACAGTACAGGCTAATATCTCTGATGAACAGAGAAACAAAAATCCTCAGCAAAATACTAGCAAACAGAATCCGGCAGCACATCCAAAATATAATCACCATGATCAAATGGGATTCATCTCAGGGATGCAAGGATGGTTCAACATATATAAATCAATAAGTGTGATACATTACATCACTGGAATGAAGAAGAAAACATATGATCATCTCAATAGATGCAAAAAAAAATTTGACAAAGTTTAACATCCCTTCATCATAAAAATGCTCAGCAAATTAGGTGTACAAATCAAGTACCTCAACACAGTGAAGGTCATATACAAAAAATCCACAGCCACCATCATACTGAATGGAGAAAATTAGAAAGCTTTTCCGCTAATAATTTGAGCATGACAAGGATGCCCAGTTTCACCAGTCTTTTTTTGTTGTTGTTGTTGTTGAGATGGAGTCTCTCTCTGTATCCCAGGCTGGAGTGCAGTGGCGTGGTCTCAGCTCACTGCAACCTCCGCCTCCCGTGTTCAAGTGATTCTCCTGCCTCAGCCTCCCAAGTACTGGGATTACAGGCACCCACCACCATGCCTGGCTAATTTTTTTGTATTTTTAGTAGAGATGGGGTTTCACCATGTTGGCCAAGCTGGTCTCCAACTCCTGACCTCAGGTGATCTCCCCGCCTTGGCCTCCCAAAGTGCTGGGATTACAGGCATGAGCCACTGCACCCAGCCCACTACTTTTATTCAAGATAGTTAAGGAAGTCCCTAGCCAGAGTAATTAATCATGAAAGGAAATAAAAGGCATCCAAACTTGAAAGGAAAGGAAGAAATCAAATTGTCCCTATTTGTAGACAACATGATCTTAAAAAGACAAAATCCTAAAGACTTCATAAAAACACTCTTAGAACTGATAAACGAATCCAGTAAAATTGCAGTATACAAAATCAACATATAAAAGTCAACAGCATTTGTATACATCAAGAAGAACTATGTGAGAAAGAAATCAAGAAATCAGTCCCATTTGCAATGGCTACAAAGTATAAAATACCCAGGAATAAATGTAGCCAGGGAGTGAAAGATCTCTACTATGGCAGCTATACAACACTGAAGAAAAAACTGAAGAGGATACAAAAAAGTGAAAAGACATCTCATGTTCATGGATTGGAAGAATCAGTATTGTTAAAATGACCATACTACCCAAAGTGATCTACAGATTTAATGCCATGCCTATTAAAATACTAATGACATTTTTCACAGAATGAGAATGAACAATCATAAAATTTGTATGGAACCACAAAAAGGCACCAAACAGTCAAAGCAACCTTAAGCAAAAAGCGAAAAGCTGGAGGCATCACATTATCTGACTTCAAAATGTACTATAAATCTGTGATAACCAAAACCGCATAGTACCGGTATAAACACATAGGTCAATGGAACACAACAGAGAACACAGAAATAAATTTGCATATTTATAGTCAACTGATTTTTGACAAAGGCATCAAGAACATACACTGGGGGAACAGTCTGTTCAATAAAAGATGTTGGGGAAATTGGATATTCATATGCAGAAGAATGCAACTGGACTCCTATCTCTCACACATACAAAAAATCAACACAAAATAGACTAAAGAGTTAATGTAAGTCCTGAAACTATGAAACTACTAGAAAGAAACACAGGAGAAGTGCCTCAGGACACTGGTTTGGATGAAGATTTTATCAAAGACCTCAAAAGCACAGGCAACAAAAGCAAAAATAAACAAATAGGATTATATCAAACTAAAAAGTATCTGCAGAGAAAACAAACAATCAACAGTTTGAAGAGAAAACCTGCAGTACTGGAGAAAATATTTGTGACTATTCATCCAATAAGGAATTAATATCCTGTATATACAAGGAACTCAAACAAGTCCACAGCAAAAAAAGAAAAAAAAAATCCAAACTATACAGTTTAAAAATTGGCAAATGATCTGAACAGACACATCTCGAAAGAAGACATACAAATTGTCAACAAGTATATTAAAAATGCTTGGCCAGGCACAGTGGCTCTTGCCTGTAATCCCAGTAATTTGAGAGGCTGAAGTGGGAAGATGGATTGAACCCAGGAGTTTGAGACCAACCTGGGCAACATAGTGAGGGTTCATGATTACGAAAACAAAAAATTATCCAGGCGTGGTGGTGTATGCCTAAAGTGTCAGCTACTCAGGAGGCTGTGGTGGGAAGATTGCTTGAGTCCAGGAGGTGAAGGCTGCAGTAAGCTGAGATTGTGCCACTGCACTCTGTCCTGGGTGACAGAGCAAGATGCTAAAAATAAGAACTCTCAATATTACTACTCCTAAGGAAAATGTCAATCAAACCACAATGAGATATCTCACCCCAGGCAGACTGGTTCTTATTAATAAGACAATAACTAATAAATACTGGCAAGGATGCAGGGAAAAGTGGACTCTTATACACTGTGGGTGGAAATGTAAAGTAGTGCAGTCATTATGGAAAACAGAGTGGAGATTCCTCCAAAAAACAAAACACGAACAACCATATGATCTAACAATCCCACTGCTCAGTATTCAAAGGAATATATTCAAAGGAAAGGAACTCAGTGTGTTGAAGAAATATCTGCACTCCCGTGTTTATTCACAATAGCCAAATGTGGCATCAAATTAAGTGTCTACCAATGGATGGCTGGATAAAGAAAATGTGATAACTATACACAATGAAATACTGTCCGGCCCTAAGAAAGAATGAAATCCTGTCATTCATGGCAACATGGATGAGCCATTATGTTAAGTGAAATAAAGCCAGGAAGAGAAAGTTAAACATAACATCTTCTCACACATACGTGGAAGCTAAAAATAAAGTTAATATCACAGAAATAAACAGTAGCATACTAGAGGCTGGGAAGACTAGGAGAATGGAGGATGGGGAGAGGTTGGTCAATGGATAAGAGATCACAGGTAGACAAAAGCAATGAGTTCTAGCCTTCTAGAGCACTGGAGGGTGACCACAGTCAACAGTAACTCATTATATACATTCAAAGAGGTGAGAGAGAAGATTGTGAATGTTCTCGTCACTAAATATTGATACATTTTTGGGGTGATAGGTATGCAACTTACCCTGATTTGATCATTGATTATTGCATATATGTATCAAAAAAGCTCACTATATCCCATGTATATACAAAATTATGTGTCCATTAAAAATAAGAAATTTTTTAAAGTTAAAAAGAGAGTAAAGAATAAATCACCCAAATTAAAAACAAACAAAACCCAAGAAAAGACTATAGTTACAATTATATCCGTATGTGTCAATCTGAAAAGATGGCTGGGGTATGTAAGAGAAAACATTTATTGTAGAAGAGTATCTACAGTATGGTCTTATTGATGCAAAGTAAGTGTGTGTGTGTGTGTGTGTGTGTGTGTGTGTGTGCATGCGCGCGCGCATGCACGTGTGTTTTCCCAAGACTATTTCATTGGAGATAGTTGCTGCCATCTGCCAATTTAAATTCCTTCAAGGTGCAGAATGGGAAAAGCTGTCTCCCTCCGCTCAAAGCCTCAATAAAGCAAGATGTGTTTCTCTGGGGTTTGGAAGACTCAAAATGCTCAGGGTAGAGAGGTGAGAGAGCTGTGTTGATGAAAATTAAAATATGTCATTTCTAGGTAATAGAAAGATTTATTGTGTTATTCTTTTAAAGAACGCAGTGACATTTATTAGATGTGCCAATGTAATATAGATATGTGTGTAAATATACAGCACACAATATATGTGTGTACATATATATATATATATTATATATATATAAAATACATACACACATATTTGCTTAGTTTGCTGGCTGCATCAAGGAAGAGAAGTGTCAACTTCCATTCCCTTAATGTGGCTGAGCTGCCCCTTAGATTCTGACAGTAGAAGTGATCTTGAAATATATCCATAATTAGTAAATCAATTTATGCATCTCTTTGTCTCCAGGTGCAGGTAGAATAAGCACATCCCTCTGACTCTGGGAAGGTTCTAGCAGAGGATTGAGCTGGAAAGAGGATTTCCGGGTAATTTTGGCAATCCACGCAATGCCTGTCAGCCTCAGTTGACTGAGGCATGGAATGGGGATTTACTCTCTGTATGCCTCATAGAGTGCTGCGATGACTCCAGCAGCGACAGGCAGCTTCTTCCCAGTGCTAGCACCCAGTGCAGCTGGAGAAAGGGGAAGGAAAGGGTCCCTTGAGCACTAAGATAGAAGCCTCGAATCTGCAGAGACGCCTGTGGGCTGTCCTTAGGGCGGTGCATGCCTCCCACTCTGCGCCCCTCAGTCTTATTTTGCCCACTTGGGAAAGCGTCATCTTCCTTGTTTCAGTCACACTGGGTGAGGAGAGAGTCCTGCCACAGGGAGTGGGACTCAGAGTGCAGTGAGACTGTGGACTCTAAGGTGGCTTTGCGTGGGCACCCAGGGCCTGGCAGTGTGAAGAGGATGTCCCTGCAGAGGGAGGTGGCCCAGCATGGGGGATGAAGCCCGAGGAGAGTGAGAAGGGCACTGAAGGAGAGCGGACCGGCGGGGGCCGTGGGGCCTGAGCAGGGGTAGGAGGCTGTGGTCGCGGCTGAGTGGCCTGGCATGGGCACTTGGAACTCAGCAGGGACTGGAGCAATTCTTAGGGCTAAGAGTGACAAGCTTGTGCTTCTTAACGACATTCTTTAGGTTTGCTGGTGCCATGTGCTGGTAAACTGTAGCTGTTTCTACATCAAACACGCATGGGCCCCACTGCAGCCCGCAGGCGAGTACTCGGCACCCCCTGGCGGCCGGTGGTAGCCCTCACGTAGGAGTCCACATTGCTACAAAGTAATCAATGGGCGACAAAGACAGTGTGATGAGGAATGGGATCTTTACAATAGTCCCAAAGTGTGTCCTCACAACATAGTCACTGATTAAAACCAGAAAAATAATGTAGTCATGGTAGCGAAGCGTGACACCCACCACTTTATTCAATGATCAATGTGAACATCATTATTCTTGGGGCAAACTAAAGTCCCATGGCCCTGGCAGAATGGGAGAGGAGCACAGCAGGTGTCTATGGTATTTCTGCCGAAGTTACAGAACCTGAATCTAATCGTGAGACAATACTTCAGGAAAAAACAAAGTGAGAGGCATTCTACACAGTAACTCTCCTGTGATCTTCACACTGTGTTCAGGTCATGAAGGTGAAGGGAAGACAGAGGGACTTTGTGGGTTTCAGGACACTGGAGAAGCATGACAACTGAATAAGGCACATGACTCAGAAACGGATCCTTTGCTATAAAGGACACTACTGGGGCGTTGGGTACATTTTGCATAGGGCCTGAAGGCTATGTGGAGTTATTGTATCAGTGTTAATTTCTTGATTATGGTTATAAGGTGAAAATGCCTTTGCATGAAAAACACACTAAAGTATTGGGGTGTTGGCATTTCATGTTGACAACCTACTCTCAAAGTTTCAGGAAAAAAAGTCGTACTATACTGGCAATTTTTCTGTAATCTTGATGTTGTTTCAGAATAATAAAATGAAAAATGAAACTGACCAAGTCCACCTGGTTAATAAGTGACAGCTGTGGGTCAAAACTCAGGTGTGCCTTTCCCCTAAAGCTATGCCCTGCCCTGCAAACCACAAGGCCCTGCACATCCGAGTTGGCCTCTGTCCCTGCTCATCACCTACAAAACAGCCCTGCCTCTCTGCAGCTGAGTTGCTGGAGCTGCGCCCCACCTGCCCCCACCCTACACTGGCCTGACTCCCCCATTCCACACCTGGCCCAGCACTTACCACATAGTGTGGCAGGCAACACTGGGGCAGCTGAAAGACCCTGTGCTACAAATTGGCACTGCCCAGCTTTCTGCTCCTGGGAGTGGGGTCCATTGCTGAGCTTCTGCTCCCTGGAAGAGCTCCAGACTCCTCAAGGGTTTGAGATTTTTCAAACCAATTCCAAATAAGCCAGGGGAAGTTTTCCTGTCTTGGTTTCCATCATTACCACCTCCACAGTTGGAGATTCCCTCCTAATCCAGATGCTTGAACCAGGACCTCACCAACTAGGACTTCATGTATCACTGGGACACTTAGCATAATCATCATTGCAGGTTGCCAGACATCACCCAAAGTGATGTTCTACCAAAGACAGAAACTGCAGCTCTCCCGTGACCTTCCAGGTGCTGCCCTGACTCCTCCAGCTGAACCTGCTAGGGCAGACGGAAGTGGAACATGCAGCATATTTGCCTGCCACTCTGTCCATGTGCCCACCAACTTGGCTGCAGGCTCCAGTGACAGCAGCTGGGGGGCCTGGGGCTCAGAGCTGAGCAAGGTTACAGGGCAGATAGGTTGGCCTGGATCAACCTGACCACCCTCAGCTGGAGGAGTGACTTCTTCATTGTCTAACACTAAACCAGGAAGCAAGTGGATCTCCCTGAGTGCAGGGTGGGTGACCTTAACCAGTGGGGGCATTTCTCTTCTTACAGACCTCGTGTTTTTCTTTACCAGGTTCTGCGCTCCCCTCAAGGGTCCTAAGTGTTCCTCCAACCTGAGTGTTCTGCAGGGAAACATGCTGTGTAAACACCATGCCTATTTCCTACTTGGAGCACAGGTTTTGTAGTAGAGCTCTCAGGGGTGTGGAAGAAGCCTGGCAGCCCACACCCTATAAATGCTGTTGTCCACCTTTATGCTCTGACTTGGAGGCAGAGACCCAAGCAGCTGGAGGCTCTGTGTGTGGGTGAGTTTAGCCCCATCTCCTGCGTGTTCTCCAGCTTGAGGATCGCAGACAGAGAGGACCAGCCCAGCAGCCATAGGCCTGACCAAGGCCCAGGCTGGGAAGGAGGGCGACTCCCTGTTGTCCACTGAGAGGTGTTTCACAGCATGGTCAACATGGATGACCTGCAAAGGCCCTCATGCTTTGATATCTTCCTTGGCCAGGTCCATCCCTACCAGGGGCTCAGCAGGGCCTAAGCCGGGGGAGTGGGAGAACAGACCCCAAGGAGAAGGAAGACCTAATTACTGACTGTGAGAGGGTCATCACCCCCTTGATCATCACCTTGAGGGGCCTAGGTTGTGTTCATCTCTTTTCATTCTCAGGTTGCTGATTTCTTAGAGCCTGAAAAGAAGGTAACTGCACATATGAGGGACAGATGGAGTGAGTCAGTGAGTGGGTGACCTCATCCTTGCTCCTAACAGCCTGGGAGGGACAGGGCAGCTTTTCTGTAGAGCATGGAAGATTCGGCTGAAGTCAGAGAGGTGAAACCAGTTTCCCAGGGTAACAGTGAGGCACTGACAGAAAGGAGACTACAGTGGAGCCTAGGTCCCCGGGCTCCCCAGAGCTCCTTACTCTTCCTCCTCCTCAGCAGTCTGGAGACCCCACACCTCCAGCTGGGGGCCTGAAGCGGGAGACCACGCCAGGTGCCAGATGATGCTGGGAATTTTCCTGGGTGCTTCGGGTCTTCCCAGCACTCTGGTCTCGCCTGCCCTGCCTCTCGGGCTCTGCTCAGCTTCCTGAGTCCTGACAGAGCACAGTGAGGGAGATGTTGGCAGAGGTGGCAGATGGGCTCACGGGCATTTCTCCTGCAGGAGCAGCAGCTGGAGCCGGAGCCATGTGGCTGTGCCCTCTGGCCCTCACTCTCACCTTGATGGCAGCCTCTGGCGCTGCGTGTGAAGTGAAGGACGTTTGTGTTGGAAGCCCTGGTATCCCTGGCACTCCTGGATCCCATGGCCTGCCAGGCAGGGATGGAGAGATGGTGTCAAAGGAGACCCTGGCCCTCCAGGTACTGTGCTGGAGACCCCACCCTCTGCTGAGGGACACAGACCCCTTTCCAGAAGGCCCGTCTGTCTAGGCCCCTAGGCTGTGGGCCATAGTGAGCTGGGTGGGACCTGGTGGGCTCCTGGGGCCCTTAGGATGGCGCATCCTGGAGAGTCTGTCCTCATAGTGCCCACGGAGTGATAACTGGGACAGCCCCAGTGATAATGAGGGTCGAGTCTCACTAGCTCCAACCAGTTGTGGGTGACGGATCCCACACATCCATGTCTCTTTTCTCTGCAGGCCCCATGGGTCCGCCTGGAGATATGCCATGTCCTCCTGGGAATGATGGGCTGCCTGGAGCCCCTGGTATCCCTGGACAGCGTGGAGAAAAGGGGAAGCCTGGGGAGAGGGGCCCTCCAGGTGAGCAGGGTGGGGCAGGTGGGCAGTGGGAACACGGGCACAGCAACCCTGAAGTCCGTTACACAGGGCTGATGGGGATCAGAGAAACCCTGCAGGTTCCCCAAGGGCATTTGGCTCAACCTAAGTAAGAGAATGTGAACTTGAGGGAGAAAGCCAAGTGTCTGGGGAGTGTGGTCACAATTCAGGGAAGGGCAGGTGTAGGAAGTCCTCCATGCCTCATGACCGCCGATGGGGAGACACGGAGTCAGATGTGGGATGAGGTACGGCGCTGGGAGGCGGGGGAGGTGCGTCCTGGGACGCAGCGCTGGGGGCAGTCTGAAGGGTGAATGCGGACCAGACATCCAGGCAGATGGTGTGATCAGGAGCCCACAGGCACACGGGAATTTGAAGCTCAGAGCGGTAAGCAAGGCCATCAAGGCAGTGCAGAGAGCATCATGCTTGCCCTTGGTGGAGGGTGCGGGAGAGGGACTTGCCCCACAGAGGCGGGCAGACAGAGCCACTCGAGGGACAGAGCAGGAAAGAGGACAAGGGGTGGGGGTCTCAGCAGGGGCAAGGCTTCGCTAAAGAATAGGGGACCGTGGGTGTGGAGACACACTGGAGTCTTGTGGACCCTCTGAGCCTGGGGCCTGCGCGATGCCTCGCAGCAATGAAAGGGCAGAATTCCAGGACTGCAGATGGCAAAATGCCTGCGTGGCAGCAAGTGGGGGTCTTCACTGGCCTGCCCCTCCTTCTGTGTGGGGCGCTCTCCACAGGGCTTCCAGCTCATCTAGATGAGGAGCTCCAAGCCACACTCCACGACTTCAAACATCAAATCCTGCAGACAAGGGGAGGTAAGGGGACCCCCGGGCCTCACAGGGTAGGAGTTTCCCACAAATTCCCCTCATTCTCAGCAGCAGCTTCTAGAACATAGAGATGACAAACAGGCACGCACATGTCAGGTCTTGGGGAAAGGAATGATGCTTGCTTTTCTGATGTCTTTGAATGGCCCAGAGGAGACAGAACCCGACACACTTCACTCCCCATTTCATAGGAAAGCAAGTTCTCCGCCTGTCTTGCTTTTCACTGAATCCCAGGAAATGGCACCACTTCTGGCAATAAGTAATTGTTACTTAGATGAATGAATAAATGGAGGAGAGTCTAAAAGTGAATTTAGAAAACTGCAATTGGAAGAGGAAGAGAAGACACAGAGAGGCAGAGATGGAGAGGCTGGGGAAAGTCTGGTGGCAGAGAGTCCATGTGAGGGAGGTGGCTTAGAGACAAAGCAGTCAGTGGTCTGACCCAGACTCCTCTGCTCCCAGCCCTCAGTCTACAGGGCTCCACACTGGCAGTAGGAGAGAAGGTCTTCTCCACCAATGGACAGTCCGTCACTTTTGATGCCATTCAGGAGGCATGCGCCAGAGCAGGCGGCCGCATTGCTGTCCCGAGGAGTCCAGAGGAAAACGAGGCCGTTGCAACCTTCGTGAAGAAGTACAACACGTATGCCTATGTGGGCCTGACTGAGGGTCCAAGCCCTGGAGACTTCCGCTACTCAGACGGGACCCCTGTAAACTACACCAACTGGTACCCAGGGGAGCCCGCGGGTCGGGGAACAGAGCAGTGTGTGGAGATGTACACAGACGGGCGGTGGAATGACAGGACCTGCCTGTACAACCGACTGACAATCTGTGAGTTCTAAGAAGCATTTATGCCACGGGACAGGGAGGATCCTGTCTGGCCTTTGGTTTCCATCCCCAGGATCCTCTTGGTCTGTGAGATGCTGGAACTCCCTTTCAACAGAATTCACTTGTGGCTATTAGGGCTGAAGGCATCCTTAACCACTTTATTCCCCTGATGGGCCCTGACTGTTCCCCCAAATCACTAGCCAGCTTTGATGCTCCCCTTGCAAACCCTCCCAGCACTGCACCCCAGGCAGCCACTCCTAGCCTTGGCCTTCGGCATGAGATGGAGCCCTCCTTATTCCCCATCTGGTCCAGTTCCTTCACTTACAGTTGGCAGCAGTGAGGTTTTGGGGTAGAAGGACCCTCTGAAGTCACACAGAGTGCCTGCCTCCTGATGCCCTTAGCTCTCCCTCTGCAGCCCACTGCCTGCCCAGTGCCATCAGGATGTGCAGTCCTGGCCAAGCACAATGGCAGAAAGAGGTGGACTTCAGGGAAACCCTATGAGGAGCCAAGGCCGCAGTGGAGATTCTCTGGCACTCTGAGGTCTCCAGGGCAGGCCTGGTCAGGTTCTCCAGGTGGTCAGAGGGCCCATTGGTGCCCCAGAACAGTGGTGTCCAAGCCAACCCCATGACCGACATGTACGATTTACTCCTTTGAGTCTTTGGATGCCAACTCAGCCCCCTGACCTGAAGACAGCCGGGCTAGGCCTCTAGGGTAGAGCCCCCCACTGCAGACGTGATCCAAGTAACTTTCCGCTGATGAACGACTCTGCAGCCCACTTCAGACCTCGGTGGGCATTCATACCACCCCCCATACCACTGGCTCCACTTTCCCCTTTTATTAATCCATTCACCCAGATAATCATTAAAATTAATGTGTGCCAGGTCTTAGGGTGTGTCTTGGGGTAGGCAGGGTACCCAGTGACTCTTGGGGATATTTATTCTCTGTGAGTCTATGTCTTCATCTGTGAAATGGGGATAAAATACTTGTTGCTGTCACAATTATTACCGTCTCTCCAGCTAGCAAAATTACTACGAGAGCTGTTACTACACACAGAGGCTATTGACCGAGCACATACCACGTGCCACACACCTTGAGAAGCAATTCTAATACAGCTTATTAGGTGGTATTCAATCTTCACACAATATTACGGGACCAGTATTGTTTACTCCATTTTCTATAAGGGCACTGAAGCTTGGAGGAGTTAAATGTTTTGAGTAAATGTTTTGAGTTAAATGTTTTGAGAGAGCAAGTGGCAGAGGCTGGACCCAAACCCATTTTCCTGCACCTGAAGCTCATGCTCCCAGCCACTCCACTCCTGAGCTGAATAAAGATGATTGAAGCATAATAAATCATGAATGTGTTCACATGAGTTTCCATGGCTTTGGTTCCAAGAAACATCACATTTCTATATTTTTGTAAATCAAATGAACTCTGGTTCTGAGCCCCCACTTTCCTCAAGATTGGAAATTTCAATCTCAGGCTGTGCTTTCTTTGTTTGATGGGAGGGGCGACCTGCTCTCCTCTCTATGATGCTGCAGGGGGATGGGGAGCTACAGACACCATTCAGAAGAACATACGGGCATCATGAATCCACATGGTCCATTTGTTGGTGGGAATACCATGCCTTCTATCCTCCATGCAGCCACCTGAATGATTTCTGCAGCCCAGCAGTGATGGTGGCACTCAGGGCTCAGTCCCAGGCCTCAGTGAGCCATCCTAGTCTCATGTCGGCTTGGAATGGGACCACTATCCCATGACCCAGGGCTGTGCAGGAATGAGACAATATCCCCAATTGCTTGAGGAGGCAGCCACATATGTGTCCCACCTCCAGAAAGGCTCCCACTCCTCCCACCCTCACATCTGAGAACGCTCTCTCTCATGGATTTACTGCTTTTCTTGGGCAGAGAGAAGCTCTGGGTCAAAACCCACAAAATCAGATGAGAAATAGGGGAACAATTTATGATTCTTTGCTGAATGATAATTTTTAATCCGGTCACCATTCCACATGTGCTTGGGACCCAGCACAGAAATTATTGAGCCTTCCCCTAAATTAAGAGAAAACCAAGGAGAAGCATGTACAAATGTTCCTCGACTTATAAGGTGGTTAGGTCCTGATAAACACACTGCAAAATGATATTTTAAATGGAAAATGCATTTAATACATCTAACCTACCAAACATCATAGCTGAGCCTAGACTACTTTAACCATGTCCAGAACCCTATGTTAGCCTGCAGTTGGGCAAAATTATCTAACACAAGCTCTATTTTATAATAGGGTACTGACTATCTCATGGAATTTATTGACTACTATACGGGAAGTGAATGAATGGTTGTATGTGTACTTGAAGTGTGGCTTCTCCTGAATTCACATCGCTTTTGGACCAATGTAAAGTCCATAAGTCCATAAATTATAAGTCAAACCACCATGAGTCCAGGACCGTGTGTATTCCCAACTTTATAAGTAAATACGCCAAGCCAATGAAAATTGATGTCTTCTTATTTCTTGTTAGGATTATTTTTACTTTCTTTATGCTTTTATTTGCTATTGTTACTATTTTATCATATTTTAAATTAATTATTGCTCGTTTATGAGAAAAACTCTTGATTTAGTTTTTATTCATCTTATACCCAACCATCTTTTTGGATTCTCATTTTTTTCCTAATATTAATACTTCTAAGATAATTGATTCTTTTTTGTTTGTTTGTTTTTATTTTTGAGACAGAGTCTCTCTTTGTTGCCCAGGCTGGAGTGCAGTGGCACAATCTTGGCTCACTGCAACCTCTGCTTCTCAGGTTCAAGTGATTCTCCTGCCTCAGCCTCCCAAGTAGCTGGGATTACAGGCGTGTGCCACCATGACTGGCTAATTTTTGTATTTTTAGCAGAGACAGGGTTTCACCATGTTGGCCTGGCTTGTCTTGAACTCCTGACCTTAAGTGATCCTCCCGCCTCGGCCTCCCCAAGTGTGGGAATTACAGGCATAAGTCACCTTGCCCAGCCAATGATTCTTTTATATTTTATAGACAAATAGTTACATTTATAAAGGATGGAAATTTGATCTGTCCTTTTATGACATTTATATTTTTTCCATCTCATTTCTTAGCTCCACCACAGGAGCTCAGCTAAGTGGGGAGTAGAAGGGACTGAGCGGGGCACTCCTTCCCTCCTCCCATCTTGGACCTGGCATGTGAACGCACACTGACCTTCTCTGGTTCACTCTCTCTCTTCTGCCATGAAGCCTACAATGAACCATGGTGAGGCAGGAGGGTTATGGAGGGCTCCAGGGACAAAGCCTTTGGGAACACAGTAAGGTTTTCTTTTTGTTTTTCATGAGAGACACAGGAAACTGTAAAGGAATACTTGAATTTGGGCCTGACCTTGTCGTATTTTTCTCATAGAAAGATCATTCTGGCTGATACACCAAAGATGTGCCTGAGATCTGCAGGAGTAGATGCTGAGGGACTTCCCTGAACAGCTGTAATTATGTAATAGTCCGGGTAAGATTTTTTTTTCTTAGTTAGAAGCCTACAGAACCAAAGAATGAGTCATGGACAATAGCTAGTAGTTATTCCTCAATTATCTGCCCCGGTGATGGCTTAGTAATGGTAGGGTTGCTGGGTTTAGAAAATAAAAATATAGGCCAGGCATGGTAGCGCACGCCTGTACCCCAGCACTGTGGGAGGCCTAGGCAGGTGGATCACGAGGTCAGGAGTTTGAGACCAGCCTGGCCAACAGAGTGAAACTCCGTCTCTACTAACAATAGAAAAAAAATTAGCGGGGCATGGTAGCAGATGCCTGTAATCCCAGCTACTTGGGAAGCGGAGGCAAGGAGAATCGCTTGAACCTGGGAGACGGCGGTTGCAACGAGCCGTGATGGTGCCACTGCACTCCAGCTCGGGCAACAGAGCGAGATTCTGTCTCCAAAAAAAAAAAGAAAAGAAAAGAAAAATATAGGACACCCAGTTAATTTGAATATCAGATACATAGGTAATTTATTCAGTGTGTTGTATGCAATATTTGGGACACACTTATTCCAAAAATTTATTCAATGTTTATATGAAGTTCACATTCCACAGATTCCAAAATGCTTTTCATTTTACCTGGCAACCCTACCTGTAGGGGCCTGGACAAGCAAAGGCTTTGGGTGAGGCAGGAGACACTTCCTGTGGTTAGTGGCATGTGACGATGTGACTTGGGACCATACCATCAGACTTGTACCCCAATGCCTTTTGGCTCAGGAATGAATGTGAAGTCTTTCCTGAGCGCTGTACATGGTGAGCAGGGCCACTGAAGCATAGTGTGTATGAGCACAAATAAGGCTGGTATTTCCAACACACTCTGGCTCTCCCCTCGGCAGGACATCCAGGAGCCTGGGGTAGAAATCCTCTGGGTTTGCCTCATTTCTACCCACTGCAGCTGCCCAGCATCCACCTAGCCTAGCGTGAGTCTTCTCCTGGAGGCTTCCAGAGGTGTTTCCATGAATAAATAGGAAAGATGGCAAGGTACGACAAAGGGACCGGAGCAAAGGAAAGGACTGAATGTGGCTGGCATGCCTCCGGCAAGCCTTCTGGAGTGTGAGTATCTGTCAAAGCAGAAATGAAGACTTGGGAAGAGGAGCTTCTTATGGTGTCTAACTGTCTCTTTCTCTGGGGCAGTGGGCTCCAAACACTTTTAGAACCACACGTACAAAGCCCCCCGGGGCTTAGGCTCTCCAGGCAAAGCTGTGCTCGGGCAGGGGCATAGGACAGGCAGGCAGCAGGGGCAGGAAGGGCTAGCAGCTCTTCCCTGGCTAACAGGTGGGGTTCTGCCTCCAGCTGCCTCCCCAGGACAGAAGCCAGATGAGCTGCTCCGAAGTCACCTTGGGGAGTTAGGAAACGCATCTGCCACATACACTGTGTTGGGAGAGAACTTTCAGCTGACTGCAAGCTTTCCAGGCTGCTCCCAGTGGAAAGTCTGACTCCTGGGCTGGGAGGTTCCTTCTCTGCCAACACCCTGCTCTGAGCCTACAGACAGGCAGTGAACAGTGCGGTTGGCATCTCCCTGCAGCTCCGGCTGAGCCTTCGGGGTCATATCTCAAGGGGCTATTAAGGGAAATCATCACCTCAGGAATGGTCATCTCTTTTTTTTGCTATAGTCACAATTTAAGGAATTGTGTGAAACAGTCAAGTGGGGGCAGACATTAGATTTCAAGAGGTCTCAACCACTCCAAAATATGGCCTGAGCCTGTGCCACCCAACCTCTTCAACCACATAGACTTCATTCCTTCATTCATTCACTTGTTCCAACTTTCGCCAGTATTTCCCAAGTACCTACCTTGTGCCAGCCTGAAGGTGGGAAGCACACAGTGAGGAGGGGACAGAACCCCCCTGCTAGCCAGGGAAGAGCTGCTAGCCCTTCCTGCCCCTGCTGTCTGCCTGTTCTGTGCCCCTGCCTGACCATCATGGTCTCATATGGTCTTTCATTACTGAAAAGTCCTCATGCACCACTTGACTGTAGTTAAGATGGCTGGCTCTTTCCACTCTGATTTCCCCTCCATCTCATCGCTCCTCACGCCCCTCATGTTGGAGTGGTCATAGACATTTTTAGGCTCTGGCTAGGGATGAGACAGCTTTATGTAGTTTATGGTCACTTCTATGTGTGGTTGCATTACTGCTAGTCTTCCAGCACAGGAATGGCTTCCAGGAATATTGTTCTGATTCAGCCAGCAGGGTCAGAGATGATATCTAAATAATAAACATTTCCCCAGCACTTGTTTTCAGAAATATGTCAGCAGTGGAGGAGAAACAAGTATGGATCCAGAAACTAGTCTATGGAAAACTCACTCCCCTATCATATGTATAGAGTTGTAAGCTTGTAAGGCTGTTCACATCCATGCCTATTTAAAATGGAAGTTCTCTCCTGCAGAGAATATACTTAATAGTGCAATATATACACTTATAACACAGACATATAAATACGTATCTTTTGAGCCATTTCCGTAAATGTATTTTGCTAGAGCTCCTGTGTAGTAAGGCAGAACTAGAGGAGTACTGCAAATAGAAGCATGCTTTTGTGTGAAATGAGATGTCTTATGCATCCCACTGTATCTGATTACATCTTAGCTTGTCTGATATATTTTATCCCAGTGAAGTCCACAAGTTCTAGATGTGCACACTAAGAAAGATTACATTTTATAACTCGATATGAAATATTAACATCTACAAAGACAACATAAAACTCAATCTACTGTTACAACAAGACCATCCATGACAAGCTGGGGAAGAGTTAAGTAGCAGCCACACCCCAGAGACCAGCTGTGAGAGCACAGAGGCACCTGATGGTGCCTCTGCCTGTTCTGCACTCTCCTTGAAAGCAACATGGAGCACAAGCTCATCCAGTGATTTCCAGCCCTTCCTCGCAGCAAGTTAAGTCAGCAGATTTCTTGCAGAAAATCTCGTGAGCAAAGATGAGTTCACTGCCAAAAAATATAATTTGAGAAGCACCACCATGAAAGGGAGACTTCCACCTGAGGAAGCATAACAACCATAGCTAATATTTACTGAGCATTTATACGTCAGGTACTGTTGCAAACAGAAAGTGGAACTATTTTATGTTTGCAATAGATACATGTATACCTTATAAGAGTCCTACCTTATAAGATTCCTACCTTATAAGAGTTTAAGGTAGGACTACTTTTATTGTCATTTTACAAATGAAGAGACTAAAGTGTCAAGTAATTAAGTAGCTTCGTCCAAAGTCACATAGCTTAACATGAGAAGCCACAGACTAACCTCAGCTGTCTGGCTCCAGATCTGAAGATTAAACAGAACAAATAGACAACCAGTAATGTGCTTTGAAGTAAGTATAATGAGAATAATTTCTTATTCTCAAATAATAAAGGATGGAAAAGAATCAATTGGGGATGTTAGAGATGAACAATGTGTTCATTTTGTATTACTGATCATGGGAATAAAAACCAAAAAATATATTAGTAGTTTAAACAAAACCACCTGAGTGGATGAGCTATGTAGTGCAATGTATGCAGCTGAAGAGCTAATTAGTGAACTAAAAGATTGGAATCCTCCCTGAAAACAGCAGACTGGGATAAATAAATAGAAAGTAGAAAAGAAAAGATAATAGAAATGGAAGATAGTTCCAGAAGTGCCAATATCCACCCACTGGGTGTTACCAAAAGAGAGACTGCTAGAGAAATGGATGTCCAATGAAACATGGTTGGTTTGCAACACAAGTTTATTTCCTCTCCCTCCCCAAATCCTAATAAAATGGCAGTAGAGGAAGAGCACAGGTAAAATCCTTCAAGGGCAATAGGAACAAGAGAGGAGAAAACAGCAACCAAGAATTTCGACACGTATTTTGGAGATAATATACAAAGGACTGGTAATTTGGCAGAATGGTGCATGTTCTGACTTGGGTGCCCCAGAGGGAGAAAATAAGAAGAATCCAAAAGATTCTCCCTACTCCACCCCCAGAGTCTCAGAAAGGATCCACACTTAAAGAGGTGAGGTACAGTGTGGGACTGTAAACAGGAAAACAGGGGCATAAGTGGAAACCCTAGGCCAGTTTCTCTACTCTCTTCAGCCAGGGGTCCCCTCCACCCAAGGGAGAAAGGAGAGTTATTTGTCATATAAATTGAACTGAAGAAACTGTAGAATGGGAGGTCTGAGCCACACAGATTTGAGAGGAGGAGGTAAGGTATCAGAGGAACCTGCCCCCAATATTTCAACATAGGTTCTTTCTATTTTCCATAAGTGTCAGCCGGCTGAGAAATAAAGAGAAAGAGTACAAAGATTGGAATTTTACAGCTGGGCTGCCGGGGGTGACATCACATATTGGTAGGACCGTGATGCCCACCTGAGCTGCAAAACCAGCAGGTTTTTATTAAGGATTTCAAAAGGGGAGGGTGTGTAAGAACAGGGAGTAGGTCACAAAGGTCACATGTGTCAAAGGGCAAACAGGAGAACACAGATCACATGCTTCTGAGGAAACAGGACCAGAACAAAATCAGAAACTCTTTTTTTTTTTTTTTTTTGAGGCGGAGTCTCGCTCTGCCGCCCAGGCTGGAGTGCAGTGGCACGATCTCGGCTCACTGCAAGCTCCGCCTCCCGGGTTCACGCCATTCTCCTGCCTCAGCCTCCTGAGTAGCTGGGACTACAGGCGCCCCCCACCGCGCCCGGCTAATTTTTTTGTATTTTTAGTAGAGACAGGGTTTCACCATGGTCACGATCTCCTGACCTTGTGATCCGCCCGCCTCGGCCTCCCGAAGTGCTGGAATTACAGGCGTGAGCCACCGCGCCCGGCCACAAAATCAGAAACTCTTGATAAGGGTCTATATTCAGCAGTGCATGCATTGTCTTGATAAACATCTTAACAGAAAACAGGGTTTGAGAGCAGAGAACCAGTATGACCAAAAATTTACCAGGCTGGAGTTTCCCAATCCTGGTAAGCCTGAGGGTACGGCAGGAGACCAGGGCATATCTCAGTCCTTATCTCAACTGCATAGGACATACATTCCCAGAGCAGCCGTTTATAGACCTCCCCCAGGAATGCAATTATTTTCCCAGACTATTAATATCAATATTCTTTGCTAGGAAAAGAATTTAGCGATATCTTCCCTACTTGCACGTCTGTTTATAGGCTCTCTGCAAGAAGAAAAATATGGCTCTTTTTGCCCAACCCCACAGGCAATTAGACCTTATGGTTGTCTTCCCTTTTTCCCTAAAATTGCTGTTATTCTGTTCTTTTTCAAGATTTCATATTGTTCAAACACACGTTTTACAATCAATTTGTACTGTTAACACAATAGTGGTCCTGAGGTGATGTACATCCTCAGCTTATGAAGATAACAGGATTAAGAGATTAAGGTAAGACAGGCCTAAGAAATTGTAAGAGTATTATTTGGGAACTGATAAATGTCCATGAAATCTTCACAATTTATGTTCCTCTGTCACGGTTCCAGCCGGTCCCTCTGTTCAGGATCCCTGACTTCCCACAACAGTAAGGTCAAGTTTAAACATAAGGATTAAGCCACGATCTACATATTGAATGATGGGACCCCAGTCCCCAGAGAGTGAGCAACCTAATTTACAATCTACAGGCCAGGATCCGGAAGATTCATTTGTGGAGAAAAGGAACGTCCCAGACAAAGGGCCTCCAGTGGCTAATGTGTGCTGGTTCCCTCAGTGAAGAGCTGGCCTGATGCTCAGACACTCTGTGGTGAGCTCCATCAGTCAACAAGCCCTGCTCCCCTGCAGAGATTGCTGTCAGTGTTTTGTGCTTCACCCCCAAATGTGAATACACAGCTAGGGGTAACCACCTGGGAGGAAGGCCTCCAGCAAGGGTGACCAACCTTCCTGGCTTGTCAGGGACTGAGGCATTTCACAGGACATGGGACAGTCAGTACTACTATGGTTTGAGTTTGTTCCCACCAAAACTCATGTTGAACTTTGATCCCCAATGTGGCAGTGTTGGAGGTGTGCCTGGTGGGAGGTGTTTGGGTCATGGGGGCAGATCCCTCATGAATGACTTGTTGAACTCCAGCTCTCTCACGAGACTGGATTTCGTTCTCGTGGGAATGCTCCTGCAGGAGTGGGTTGTTGTGAAGCCAGGATGCCCCTCGGGTTTTGTCTCTTCCCACATCGCACTCACCATTGAACTTTTCCACCATGTTATGACATAGCACAAAAAGCCCCCACCAGAATCTGAGCAGATGCTGACACCATACTTTTTGAACTTCCCAGCCTGCAGAACTGTGAGCCAAATAAACCTCTTTTCTTTATAAATTCCCCAGCCTCAGGTATTCTTCTATAGCAACACTTAATGGATTAAGACAAGTACTAAAGTAAGAGAAATCTCTGCCAAACCAGAACGAGTTAGTCGTCCTATTCTAGCATGTGCAGGCAATATCCATCTGCATGGCTTTGCTGAATAATTTGCAAGTCTGACCTACATGCACAGCTCACAGGCTGGGAACACAGTCATCTGCTATAATTTACATGATCTTGTGACAACACCTGCCAAAAATCATATTAAATGGTTTATGACTTTTGTTGATCCTCTTCCAGCCTTTGACACAATATATAAACAAAAATATGAACTATCCTGCTTGTAATTTCCAGTTGGGTAAAACAAAAATGTGTCCTGGATCCTTTTATTTTTAACTTGAAACCACACTGAGATAGCCCATTAGTTTGCTTTCCTACTGACCCACACAACTGTTAGGCACAATGCAGGCCACTGACCAGCATCAGCTCCAAAGGGTCAGTGTCTGTGCCCTGCAGATTGTTGCATATGGTAGGGTCCTGCCACTCTGCTCTGGAATGGAGCACAGAAGGCCAGGCATTCTCTCAGATGCAAATAACCTGATGTGGTTATCATGGACTAGGAGTAGTTTTAGTAGACAATGAATACTGCTATCTAATGACCTCCAGAAACAAGGGCTACCACATCTGGATCTGAAATAATCATTTTAATGGAAATCCTCCAACTTTAGGGAGATTAATAGGAAATAATAATAAACAATAAAGCATCTTATTTAGTTACTTTGGGTATACATTTCACAACCAGTTTTAATAGGGCTTATTGCTCAAAATTAGATGTGCTGCAGGTGTGTGTGTGTGTGTGCATACATATATATATGTGTAGTCAAACAGGATATATGGTTACATGCCTGCTTTACATTTTTTCCAGGCTAATTTGTATTGCCATTGCATTTTATGATGTGGAATTGTGGGGAATCAGTTACCCATTCATTGCCTTGTTAGGGAACTCTCACATTTCCTCCTGAAGAGAATCTTGGCTCTGCCTGCAGGGACTCCCTTGATGCACTTTGGAGGGGATGTGGGTTATCCTCTTCAGAAACATTTTCTTTCTTTCTTTCCTTCTTTCTTTCTTTCCTTTCTCTCTCTCTCTTCTTTCTTTCTTTCTTTCTTTCTCTCTCTCTTTCTTTCTTTCTCTTTTTCTTTTCTTTCCATGTGTGAGTCAAAGATTTATTTCTTCATTTCTTGCATTTGAAGTACTCTTTGATGACATCCTCAGCCTGAGACTCCTTCCATAGTCCTTAACTACTACACAACTGCAACCAACCACTTTACAGGGTTTCCCCTCTCTGTCAATTGTACAGGGGCCTTCCCATTCCCCTAGTTTCTTGTTGTTGTCACCCTTGATTAGGTTGATTTGGTGTTCAGCACAAAGGGCCTCCACTAACTTGACATACATAGGCTTATCACAGTTGGATACAAGCACACAAAGGTGGGCTTGGCACTTGTCTAAGGCTTTGGCACTTTGCGAATTCCATATGCTAGGCCATCGTGGATGAGGGCGGTCTTCAGCACCTCCTGTAAAGTAGTATTAACGTCCATGACACCTCCAGCAGCAATGTCTTCCTGGGCTATGATGGTGGGTTATAGGTGAAGCCCAATCTCAAGCCTCTGCCTCCATACGACTTGGCAGCGGCAGGGAAAGAGAGGAATGTTCTGTCTGGTGCATGAGTTTTCATAACTGGATCTATTCCAAGCCCCAGTTCAGTTTGTTATTAAGATATATGGCTCATCTCTTCACTGGCAATGGAAAGTTCCAGCATTTCAAGTAGATTCTCAACCTCAGAGCCACACTATACTTTTCAAAAGCTTGGCTAAGAGAAATGCTACTTGTGGATAAGTGCCTGCAGAGTACATGTATTCGATCCTCTAGACAAATATTCTTAAATCTATTCCCAATTTAGCCAGAGTCATGGACTTGTGAGCTTGACTACTTCCCACTGACTCCTTGAAGAATGACTTTTAATGCTTTGTGCTTTGGTTGAGGGGCATGATACACATTATGCAAAGTATGGTTTTGAACACTGATTCCTATCTGTTGCAGGGATATTGTTGAAGATGTGGCTTCTCTATGAAGCCTCTCTATGAAGACCTAGAGGAGAATATGCTCTTTGGTCCTCAGTATGTGGAATAGTTGTGCTTTTTCTTAGCACATATTCTGGATCTCACAATGTGTCGTATATCCCTCTCCCCATCAGCAGCTAGGGTCTTACAGCCAAATGAGTGAACAACCATGAGCCCACACAAGAGGACTAATCACTCGGGTTGGCACAGTTGGTGAGGTGGAATCAGAGCCTGGGGTATAGGCAAGACGCTGTAGTGGCTCAATCTGCCATGGGCAGATCCAGATGTTGAGTGTCAGGGAACCCCTCAGGGAGGGTTGGTGATGAACATGGATCCTCCAAACCAGCCTAATGCAGGTGCCTGTAGGCCATTACTGCCCCTGAGGGTTAGGGTTGGGGTTAGGGTTAGGTATGTTAGGGTGATGACATGGCACACCTGGTCCTATACCTATACCCTTCTCCTCACCAGCTCTGTATCCTTTATTAACACACGTGAATGGCATTGTTTGGAGCAGCAGCAACTGCATGTGAGCCAAATGCCATGTGCTTTCCATTGTTTCACCCATCACAGTCCCCAGGGGTAGGTACATTCACACCCCAAAGTTCACTTCTATTATGTGAGCCAGGGAAGCAGTATACTAGACATTAGCAGTGTGGGCTGTGGAGTCAGGGGACCAGTTTCAAATCCTGCCTCCACCTCTCACTAATTGAGAGGCCTTGGATGAGACATTTAGTCTATTTACCTATAAAACAGGAACAAAACGCTGCTTACAAACACAGCTGTGACAGGAAACACATTATGTAACCACTGTGAACCATTTAGCACAGAGCTTGACCCAGTAATAAATGCTATGAAGAAATATATTGTGGTAGTGAAGACTTTGGTTTTTGGAATTGGATACACCTGGGTTCAAATTCCAGCTCTTCCAGGGTCAACTGTGAAAACTTGGGCAAGTTTCCAACTTCATTAATCCTCACCTTTTTCCAACTGCGAAACGGCAAATAGTGCATACAAAACTCATGGCCCACTGCTTGAGATAAAGTGTGTGCTCCATAAGTGATAGCTTTAGCTACTTGTTATTTTACTGCTATACCAGAAAGAATGCAGCTCAAGCTAAACAGGCAAGATGGAACATCTAAGGCGATTCTGCAGAGCTGCTGACCCTATGTGGCAACTGACCTCCATCTCCAACACATGGTAGCAACAGTTTCTTAGATGGATTGTGTTCTATGTACTAGGCAATGAGCTGAGAGTTTTATATTTTTGTTTTACCTGGGACTAGGTATGGTGGATCTTAACATTTTGGGGGCCACAAGTACTGTATCAGCCTGGTTCCAATCAAGAGATAGAAACCACAAGTGGTTTATGCAGTGGAAGTTTAATATAAAGAATTATTCAGCTATGATAAATGAGCAACTGTATGATGTAAAGAGAACCTTATAGGGCTACTCTCCCTACAAGTGGAGAAGAGTATCCAAGAAGGACAATCTAGGATTGGGGCCCCCTCCCCAGGCTGGAGATCAGATATTGTTGGAGAAGGTATCATTGCATCCCCCTACATGGCAGAGAGATTTGCTGGGTTGCATGGTCTAGAGCTGGTTGCAATTATTGGACAAGCAGGAAACAAACCTCCACAGCCCATGTCCACACTGCTGGGTTGAGTGTATGAGCATGTAGAATGATTGGGTCTCCAGTATGGACAGAAGGCATGGCTCGCATGGTGCCTGTGTTGGGAAGATACTAAGTGGGTGATCACCATACCAGGCCAAGACTAGTTGCCTGGGACCTTCTGGGCACATGGCTGGAGCAGAGCACCACTGGATCTCCTCACAGCAGCCAGACCCAGGAAGAGAAGCTCCTTTCACCTGCACTGTTCTCTCAGCACCCTCCACGGAGAAAGCATCACGTTAAGCTCACCATAGAGGAGAAATGCTCATGGGAATCCTGTCCATTGTCACAGAGCAGATATTAGTGGGTAAATATGGAGTTGAGAAGTCATAAGTTGTAACTGGCATAGATATTATGGGGCATTTGAAGAACGCTGTGAACACATATGCATGGGTCCATATATTCATGCGTGTGCACGTATGTGTAATTATTCACACAATTCACGGTGGATACTACTTCTAGGGTGTTCACAGACCCCAGGTAGAGAGTGCCTGGAGGGAAAATTATCCAAGGCAGGCCCATTCATTGTTCCAGGGCAGCCACAAGAAAGCCTCTGTTAAGCAGCAGAAGTCTCCGGGGCAGGTGGGGCTAGGCAGCATGAAAGAATTGGCCGCAAGAGTTCCCAACCCTGTCCCAATTATGCAAGGTGACTTTTCTTTCTCTTCCTTCTCCATTCCCTTCCATATTGCTCATGCACCCAAAGGGAGACTTGAAGACTCTCTAGCAGGACAAGGCCATTTTCTTTCGGCATTTTTCTCTCCCTAAAATCTAGCCAATTATCAGCTTAGACACACAGTAGGCTATGTGCTATGAAAAACAGGCATCCTGGGTTATTTTACAAACTCATGGATAGTCATTTTGAAATCGCCTTCACCTTTGCAAAATTAGGACTGAGACAGTGAAAGAAAGGTAACTTAACCGACTCCATCTTGCTTCTAACCTCCAAGCTGTCTTTGTTCATTCCTGGACATAGGCTGAACTAACTTTGGGAGAAACTTAGTTTGTAGTTATAGTTTAAACAAAGATGGTAACAGCCCTTTCCCAAAGCAGACCTCCTTCTTCTCTGGGGACTAGACTAACATTAGCCACAGGATTAGAAATTATGGTTTAGGAGTCACGCAGCTGGAGGCTACAAGATTCTGACTCTCCCTAAACTGCTCCTGAGATCAGCGTTTGAGATATTTTGCAGACCCTGCACTTGATGGATCAGCTGGCACCACCCAGATGGAGAAACTGGCTCGTCTGATCTTGCGGCCCCCACCCAGGAGCTGACTCAGCGCCAGAAGACAACTTCGACTCCCTATGATTTCATCCCTGACCAATCAACACCCCTGGCTCACTGGCTTCCCCCACCAAGTTATGCTTAAAAATTCGGCTCCCCAAATTCTCGAGGAGACTGATTTGAGTGATAATAAGACTCTAGTCTCCCCCACAGCCGGCTCTGCGTGAATTATTCTTTTTCTACTGCAATTCCTTGTCTTGATCAATCGGCTCTGTCCAGGCAGTGGGCAAGGTGAACCCCTTGGGCAGTTACAATATTCCTCCTTCAGCGAAACTCCAAGTTCCTCGTTGATAGTGGCAAACACCAGTTGCCATATTTTCTACTGTTCCTGGCACAGAAAGTCCCTGTTCATGGTCCTGCTGAACATAAGGGCCCAGGTGCTGAAAAGTTACCTCCCGCCTCGCCCCAGCCTCATCAGTGGGGCTGGATACTGGCAGTGGGCAGAGGAATGAAATTTATTTATTTAATTGTTTGTTTGTTTTTGAGATGGAGTTTTGCTCTTGTCGCCCAGGCTGCAGTAAGATGGCACCATCTCAACTCACTGCAACTTCCGCCTCCTGGGTTCAAGCAATTCTCTTGCCTCAGCCTCCTGAGTAGCTGGGATTACAGGCGCCTGCCACCACACCCAGCTAATTTTTATATTTTTGATAGAGATGAGATTCCACCATGTAGGTCAGGCTGGTCTCGAACTCCTGACCTCAGGTGATCCACCTGCCTTGGCCTCCAAAAATGCTGGGATTACAGGCATGAGCCACCATGCCTGGTCCTTTTTTTTTTTTTTTTTTAAATATGTCGTGCATTTAGTTTATTTTTATTTTATTTTATTTTATTTTATTTGAGACACAGTCTCACTGTGTTGCCCAGGCTGGAGTGAAGCAGAGTGATCTTGGCTCACTGAAACCTCCGCCTCCCAGAGTCAAGCAATTCTCCTCCCTCAGGCTCCCGAGTAGCTAGGATCACAGGCCACGCCCTGCTAATTTTTGTATTTTTAGTAGAGATGGGGTTTCACCATGTTGACCAGGCTGGTCTCAAACTCCCGACCTCATGTGACCCACCTGCCTTGGCCTCCCAAAGTGCTGGAATTACAGGCTTGAGTCACTGCACCTGGCGAAATTTATTTCATTAGATGTTCAAAAAATGTATGACGCATGAGTGGGACTTTCTGCCTCCATTCCACATCTGCCGGAGCAAGGAGAGAGCCCAGCAGCTGGGGGTATTCTGGGTAAGACTCCCTCTCCCTCGGCCACATTGTCATTGTCACAGTGAAGAAGACCCCTGGAACTCCAACTATTCCTGGCAATCCTTCCTTCCTCCCCCACCACAGACTCCCCCCCCAAACCATCATTATTTTCCCTGAGAGCATCAGGACCCATCTCCTTAGGGCCTTTATCTCCATATACATCAGTCACTCCAAGAAGCTCAGGCCCCTGAGTCATCCCTTCCCTTATCTCCTAGGCCTGAGTCCGCATATAGCTCTATGTGACTCTCCACCACTCACCAGCCTTCATTTTTCCCCTTAGCACATACATCACCTGACATATCATACATTGACTGGCTTATTTGTGAGTCTCCCCTGATTGAGGGTGCGGTGTTCTGTCTCTCTTGTTTGACCACTATCCTCCCAGGATCTACAAGGTGTCTGACATGTAGCAGGGACTTAATAAACGTGTGTTGAGGAATGAATGGACAAACAAAAGCATCTTTAGTGTCCTCCGTTCTCTGGACCTCAGGCTCCACTGCAGCCTAGTTAGTCTTGATCTTCAGGCCTAAACAAGGCCCAAACCACAGGTCTTCGTCCATACTGGCTTATCCTACCTATCTAGCAGTTTCCCAGGCTGGGCTTGGGAGACAGGTGGGCTTGGATTGGAATCCTGGCTCTGCCATTATGAGGCTTTTAACACCTCTGTGCCATTTTCCTTATGTGTAAAACCAGAAGGATGCCTAATTCCTGAGAATGTGGTAAGTGAATTAAATGGAAGGTGTGTGTAAAGAGCTCAGCACAACTCCTGGCACACAGTAAGTGCACAATAAATTGTGGCCACCAGGGAGGCAATAGGGCAGAGTGAGGAAGAGCAACAGGCTTCCTCTGGTGCCATCTCCTACGAGTTGGTAGGAGCACTGTGCACAGTGGATTCTGGTCAGGCCCTGAGCTCAAGGGGAAAGAATCCCATGATTGATTACTGATGTCTGTCATGGGCATGGGGGCCAGGCAACAGGGGAAGGTGAAAGAGAGTAGCAGCCCCAAGCCATACGTTTGTCATCCTGATCTAGAATTTCCACCATTACTCCTTTTCTTGTGCACATCTTAACTGTTTTTAAGGGTGAGAGCTCCCCTGTTTTCAACAGTTCTTTTCTGACTCCGTAATTTCTCACACACCCCAACCCTGAAAATTGTGCAGTCTGCTCCTCTGAGCCCCAACAGTCTTTTCTCTGCTTTTCCTTTATTATTTATAATAAAGTATTTGGTTTTTAAAACACTTTCTGGCCTCCTTTCTGCACATATTATAGGTGGAACATGCCTTCAGGGTAGATTTCACGTTAGAAAACTAACGCAGGAAAGTGCACAGGGCTGCAAGTCAGAAAATCTGAACTTGCTGTGAATTTGAGCTCATCACCTTGCCTTTTAGAGTCTGTTCCCCCAGCTGAAAAGCAGAGCCCTAAGAGGCCTTTGCAGCCCATGGTATCCCAGGGCTGTGGTGAGAATCAGCATTTCTCTGGGCTCTATGGAGAGGAAAAGCTTTCATGTTTGGCCAGGCAGGGTCGCTCACGCCTGTAATCCCAGCACTTTGGGAGGCCAAGGTGGGCGGATCACCTGAGGTCAGGAATTCAAGACCAGCCTGACCAACATGGTGAAACCTCATCTCTACTAAAAATACAAAAAATTAGCCAGGCATGGTGTCTGGCGCCTGTAATCTCAGCTACGCAGGGGGCTGAGGCAGAGGAATCGCTTGAACTCATGAGACAGAGGTTGCAGTGAGCTAAGATCGCGCCACTCTACTCCAGCCTAGGTGACAGATTGACACTCCATCTCAAAAAAAAAAAAGTGTTCATATTCCCATTGGGTGTCCATGTACCCGCTCCTGCCACCAGGTCTTACACCCGAGCTTCTGCAGATGCTCAAGATGCTTTTTCAGCAAGGTGGGTAGTAGGATGAGGATTCCAATGGGAGCAGGGGGCATTTGGCAGGCACTGACAACAAGCAGAGTTTGGAGAATGGAAAAGAAAAACCAACTTTTCTCGCCTTAAACCGGCAATTGCAAAGTTGAGAGCTGGGAAAGCTAAATGCTGCCATCTGGCGGTCATTTTCTATGTTAGCAGCATCAAAGTAGCCATAGTTTTATAAAGCTCTTGTTTAAACTCAGTAAAGACCCAGAGGGAGGAGGTGGCATTTACTGAGCACCTCCTGTTTATAAGTAACTGTTTTCAAGTGTGCTATGGCTACAGACATAAATTAGCCCTGGATGTTGCTCATACAGAGAGCACAGATTCCAGAGAGCCAAGGCTGCCTCTCAGTGATTGCATGCCTTAAGCTCATCCTTCAACCTCTCTGAACTTCAGTTTTCTCAAAAGGTAAATTGACCAGGGTGATCTCTAAGGATTCAAAGGAAGGGCCTTAGAAGATGAAGAGGATGTTGACAGACGGGTACTGAGAAGGAAAAGAAGAGGGCATCCTATGCAGACAAAGAGGAGGGTGTCAAGGGAAGCCCTGACATGTGTCTCCTTACCTCATCCCCTTGTTTGTGAAGCCGAGGGGTGAGTTCCTGATCTTTAAGCGCTTGTCCACCTCTGACTTCTGGTCAAGGGGAGGGACAGAGGAATTGGAAAGACTTCTTGAAGGAAGAGTGAAACAAACAACTGTGTTGTAGGATCTACCAACTTTAGGAAATAGAACCATGTAATTGCTTTCAAAATATTCTATAATTTATGTACACATTATTGTATATTTTATTTATAACATTCTACTGTTGATGGACATTTAAATTATTTCCCATTGTCTCCAGGTTTGTTTGTTTTTCTGGCTTGGACATCCATGTGCATGCATTTCTTCTTATTCTTTTTTTTTTTTTTTTTTTGAGACAGGGTCTTACTGTGTCACCCAAGCAGGGGTGCAGTGGCACAATCACAGCTCCTTGCAGCCTAGAACTTCTAAGTTCAATTGCTCCTCCCCGCTCAGCCTCTTGAGTAGCTGAGACTACAGGCACGCACCACTATGTCTGACTAATTTTCGTATCTTTTTGTAGAGGTGAGATTTTTGCCATGTTGCCCAGGCTGTTTTCGGATTCCTGGGATCAAGCAATCCTCCTGCCTCAGCCTCCTAAAGTTCTGAGATTACAGCCATGAGCCACTATAACCAGCCATGCATGCATTTCTGTCAATTACATACCCAGGGATGAAACTCTTGGATTGTAGAGGGTGTACATTTCCAACTTTATAGATCGTCACAATTTGTTATCCAAAGAGGTTGAACTAATTTAAACTCATGTCAAAAGTATGTGAGTTCCTATTGTCTAGTTAGGCATGAGCAGGGCAGGAGAGGGCTCAACCCCACCCTCCCACCAGTAATGTCACCAGATGATTGTTAAACTGTCTCTAATAATGGGTCACAGCCTGCACCAGGGAAAGGCAGTCTCCTAATAGAAAAAACTTGAAACTGGTGATCAGCAGCTTCCCGATAAGATCTCAGGAGTTGGGAGAGTGGGCTCCAGCATGCACACTAAGAGGCAAAACGGTGGAGTTTAACTTCTGGGGACATTCACCTGGTAGGGGAAGAATGCCTCAAGTGAGCATGCACACAACTCCAGTAAACACACTGCATGCTCACCGCCCAACTGCTAGCAGACCACTGCACATGTGGACAGCCCACCCCCAGGGAAGAATCGGGGGAGAAGGGATGTAAAACCCTGGAACTGTGTCAACAGATATAGATAAACAGATAAAACCCCAAGTCAAAGGTCAAACAGTGCACTTGATCTCTCAAGTCGCCCCCGGCCCTCTTCCAAGTGTACTTCCTCTTGTTCCTGCTCTAAAGTTTGTTGCTGTTGTTGTTGTTGTTTTGAGAGAAAGTCTTGCTCTGTCACCCAGGCTGGAGTGCAGCGGTGCGATCTCAGCTCACTGAAAACTCTGCCTCAGCCTCAAGAGTAGCTGGTATTACAGGTACCCGTCACCACACCCAGCTAATTTTTTAAAATTTATTTTTATTTTCATTTTTTATTTTTAGTTGAGACGGGGTTTCACCATGTTGGCCAGACTGGTCTCAAACGCCTGACCTCATGTGATCTGCTCTCCTCAGCCTCCCAAAGTGCTAGGATTATAGGTATATGCCACCGAGCCTGGCCTAGGTTTTTAAAAAACTTTCACTTCTGCTTTAAAACTTGCCATACATTTCCAAGGTTTTTCTTTTCTTTTCTTTTCTTTTTTTTTTTTTTTTTTTGACATAGAGTTTCATTCTTGTTGCCCAGCCTAGAGTGCAGTGGCACAGTCTTGGCTCACTGCAACCTCCGCCTCCCAGGTTCAAGCCATTGTCCCATCTCAGCCTCCTGAGTAGCTGGGACTACAGGTGCCCATCACCAAGCCCAGCTAATTGTATTTTTAGTAGAAATAGAGTTTCACCATGTTGGCCCGGCTGGTCTTGAACTCCTGGCCTCAGGTGATCCACCCGCCTCAGCCTTCCAAAATGCTGGGATTTCAGGTGTGAGCCACCACACCTGGCCTGTTTTTGTTCTTTTAAATTACATTCAGTTACTCTGCTTCCTCCAAGTCCTCTCTGTGTCTTTAGAATTTCCCAGGTGAGTACTCAGATTGGAGTTGCAGGTAATAAAATACTAATTTTGACAATACCCTGTGTGGAGCATTTATTCTGGGAATGAACCTGTGTTAAATGCCCTCCCCCTGTAATTATCCCTAATCCACAACCTGAAATATCTTGGGACCAGATTCTCCCTCCTGGCACCAGCTTCTCAGGGTAGCCCTAAGCACCCTTCAATGGCCAGGACACAGGGGTCCAGGAGGTGTGCCCCATGTGGCTCCAGGCACCTGCCTGTGCCCTGGAGCGAGGCCCCTGCAAGGCCGGGGCAGCCAGATGTCCAGGGTGGTCAGCCTTGGCCTGGGGACTATACTTGCCTGCCAGACCACCTCTGCCTCCCCCACCCAATGGTCCTTTGTGTCCCCCAATTGTGCCCATGAGCACATGTGCCCCAGCCTAAACCTGGCATGTGTGAGTGAGGGCCCCAGCCTCTGGGCACCCAGCACTCCTCTAGCCCTGCCCCTAGCTATCCCCTGTAGGCACTTACACATCAGAGCTTCCCAGTGACCCAGGAGCTCTGTCCCTGAGCCCTTCCTAGAGGACCCCACTCATTCACCCTCCCAGGGCACAGGCTCCCTCCAACCCACAATCCCCCCACCACAGACAATCTTCCTTCTTTCAACATAACCCTCTCCGGGGACCCAGAGTCCTCCTCACACCCCTGGTCACAGTCCTGTGACCTGACTCTTTCATGCCATCCCTCCTTGGGGCCTACGGGGGACCACCAGGGGGCCACCAGAGGCTCAGAAAAGCAGGGGCAGAGAAGGCCCAGCCTGGGGATGAGAGAAGCACATACTGTCCACTTCTCACCCGCCTCTGGAGGTCAGCATTGGAGAGGCCTCTCTGTGACTGCCAACTTCCGAGGTGCACAACCAGGAACTCACAGGGAAATAAACAGATACCACAAGCACAGAGACACAGAGGCACAGAACCGCCCCAGCTTCACCTGGGCACTCAGGAGTATGGCCCACGGACAGGCACACACACACACCAGGAGGACACAGATACACACACAGGACCATGAGACACAGCCCCACAGGGCTGACTCTACACACAGTGGACACCCACACGCGCATGCGCACACGCAGACACACACACACACACACACACACACACACACTGGCACAGACACACACACACACACACTGGCAGAGAATCAGACATAGAACACAGACACTACAAGAAACATAAACACACAAATACACAATCAGGGACACCCAAAGGAGAAGTAAATTCACATGCACACACCTCAACACATAAAGACACAGAAGCCAGACATACACAGACACGCCCACAGGGGGCGCACACGCCAGAGACACACACATTACACAATCAGAAACACAAACACAGATTTGCACAGCCAACACACACTCATTCAGGAAGAAAGGACACCCAAATGCATATAAAGATAGAGAAAAACACAGGGCCACCCAGAGACAGCTACACAGAGACATAATCACAGACACGGGCACTCAGACGCACAGATGCTTACATGCAGATTTACACACCCAAACATGCACACACTCCCAGACCCCAGCCCACAGTGTAATCAGAAGTGGCACTGCGGAGGGCACTCCTGGGGCCAGTGGAGAGAACAGACCCAGGCATGACCTAGCCCTTCTGAGCTCTCTTGGAAGAAAGTATTTTCCAGGTTTCAAACCCAGGGCTGGGGATGTGCCCCTTCCAGGGCCTACAGAAGGGCTGTGCCTGGGCCCTGAGATGCCAGAGAGAGGCCAGGGTTGGGTGACTCTGGGAACAGGGGCACAAGGTTGGGCCGGGGACCCTGTCTGGGTATGCTTAGAGTGGGGGTGTTGCATGGTGCTTAGTAGATCTAGAGGTCAAGAGAGAAAGACAGATGTGCCCCCAGGACCATGCCCTGTGCCTGAGTGGGCTGGTGCTCTCTGCCTCACAATAATGCTATGAGGAACATTCTATATCGCCATCATCACAGCAATGACTGACCCTCACTCACAGGTGAAGGCACTGGGCTGGGAACACAGCCACCTGATTGGGCCTCATCTGAGCAGGGCAGACCAGGACAACGCTGGGTCCTGGGCAAAGCATCTCTGTGGCCCCATCTTCCTGAGGAGTCTCCAGCCCCAGCTTCCCCTTCTCTTAATGTCCCCTCCGAGAATCAAGTTCCCCCAGATCGGCCGGGCGCGGTGGCTCAAGCCTGTAATCCCAGCACTTTGGGAGGCCGAGACGGGTGGATCACGAGGTCAGGAGATCAAGACCATCCTGGCTAACACGGTGAAACCCCGTCTCTACTAAAAAATACAAAAAAACTAGCCGGGCGAGGTGGCGGGCGCCTGTAGTCCCAGCTACTCCGGAGGCTGAGGCAGGAGAATAGCGTGAACCCGGGAGGCGGAGCTTGCAGTGAGCTGAGATCCGGCCACTGCACTCCAGCCTGGGTGACAGAGCAAGACTCCGTCTCAAAAAAAAAAAAAAAGTTCCCCCAGATCTGTTTCTCTGCCTGGATACACCCCCTCCCCCAACCACTCTGAACCTACATTCCCATCTGTGCAAGGGGACAGTGATGGTACTTCAGGATCTCAGGCGATGACACCTGCAAAGTGCTGTGCTTAGCACAGTGGTGACAAGAGTGGCTGCTGTTATCATCATCACTGCCTTTAGTGGCCAAGGGCCTCCCAGGGTGCCAGTTCTGGGAAGAAAGATGCCCCTGGGAGGTTACAATGCTCAGGTACACAGCTGCTCAACCAATTCCTGCTGTCTTCTGACAGTCTTTGCACATAGCCATTAGCTCTCCAGTGGTACAGAAGGAATCCAGCCCAGGGTTGCACAGCTGGTCACCAGCAAAGCTAGTCTCACAACGGAGGTGCCTCGTCCTGCCAAGGGCTCCTGGTCAAGCCTCCAAGGGACCAAAAGGGCCCACCTGCAAGGGAGGTTGACTCTGGCTTTGAGGAGGTATTTCCTGAGCTACATGAATGGCTTCTCCTTGTGTGAAGGTCCACACTGTTCGTTTCTCTTCCCTTCCCTCTGCTTGGGCTATAATCAAGGTGACCCCGCAACACTTCATGGACATCATGGGTCTCCACTTCACTTTTGGGCTAATCTGACTTCAACTCCCCTTACTTGGTCTTTCCTTTTACAACCGAGACAACTCAAATCCGGCGCTTTTTATGCAGGTGACAGCACACAAATAGAATTTAATTCCATTGTTTTGTTGTCCCTGTTTTTGTTTTGTTTTGCTTGTTTCTTAGGGTTTCTTTTTATTTATGGTAAAGGCATTGGCTTTCCATTTACAACAGTGTTAGAATATTTCATGTTTACAATAACTTCATGTCATCATAAATGGTGAAGGCATTTAGAGCAGTGGTTTTAGGCTGCCAGAGGCCTGAGTGAGTTTGGTCGCACTCTGTGTGATCAGGCAGAAGAAGGCCTTTGGGAAGTTTAGCTGAGGACAAGGCCAGGAAAGCTGATGGCCAGTTGAGGTGTCTCTCCTGGTCACCAGGCCCCTGGGTCCTGCCCACCTGCTTGACACTCCCATCCATCACTCCTGGTGCTGCCAAGCCCTCTGGGTATTGTGGCCAAATCCCCTGGGAGAGAAGCTGATGAACTTTGTTCCTTGAAATGCACAGATTCCTTGGACATCCCTGGTAGGTCAATCATGAAAGTCAACTTGGTTTTCTCCCCCTCATTTGGGTTCAGAATTTAAAGTCCACGCTCACAGACAGTAAGATGACATAGATAAGTGACATCATTACCCCGTTTCAGATGTTAAAATGCCTAGGTAGATTAGGGATGATTTAAGACCACACAACCTTGTGCCACAAAGTGGAACTGGGAATTCCGGATGGCGTGTCTGGAGTTTGTTCCTTCAGATGCTCAGATGTGTCTGGAGTTTCTTCCTTCCGGTGGGTTCGTGGTCTTGCTGACTTCAGGAGTGAAGCCGCACACCTTCGCAGTGAGTGTTACAGCTCTTAACGGTGGTGCGTCTGGCGTTGTTTGTTCCACCCAGTGGGTTCCTGGTCTCGCTGACTTCAGGAACAAAGCCGCAGACCTTCGTAGTGAGCGTTACAGCTCATAAAGGTGATGTGGACCCAAAGAGTGAGCAGCAGCAAGATTTGTTGTGAAAAGCAAAAGAACAAAGCTTCCACATGGTGGAAGGGTATTGCAGCTGCTGGCTAGGAGCTAGCCAACTTTTATTCCCTTATTTGTCCCCACCCACATCCTGCTGATTGGTCCATTTTACAAAGTACTGATTGGTCCATTTTATAGAGTGTTGATTGGTCCATTGTACAGAGTGTTGATTGGTGCATTTACAATCCTCTGGCCAGACACAGAGCATTGATTGGTGTGTTTTTACAGAGTGCTGATTGGTGCATTTACAATCCTCTAGACACAGAATGCTGACTGGTGCATTTACAATCCTTTAGCTAGACACACAGTGCTGATTGGTGCATTTTTACAGAGTACCAATTGGTACATTTACAATCCTCTAGCTGGGCACAAAAGTTCTCCAAGTCCCCACTCCACCCAGGAAGTCCAGCTAGCTTCACCTCTCACTTATAAGGACACTTTGAATTTCCGAGGCATGTGAGAATTTGTGGTTAGCTTTTTATCATTGGCTTCCAGCACAATTATATAATCAGAAACATGCTATGTGATTTGATTTCTCTGAAATAGATTGAGATTTGCTTGATGAACAAAGTAAGTAGGGTTAATTTTTTTAAATGTACCATGTATGTAAATGAATGTATCTCCAACATTTATTCCCAATATACAGGGATGGATGGCTACATGGATGTGATGGAAATGGTTTACTATTCAGACCTTCTACATCCTACCGGTGTTTTGTTGCTTAGTATATGCATTGCTGAGAAGGGACTGTGGAGCCTCCCAGGCTGCTTGTCTATGAGGTTCTTCCTGCCTTCCTGCCATCATTCATTTTTCATGTTTTGCAACCAGGATTGGCCACCAGGAACCCTGAGAGCTCAGGAAGGAAAAAGCTGCCTAGAAGCAGGGACAGGAAGCTGGGTTGGGGAAGACCAGAAATCAGAAGGTCTGCAAAGATTCCAGAGAGGACCTGTCCTTGGGATGCCGGTTGTGGGGCTCAGGTGGGGAAGGGGGCGTTGGAGGAACACGCTGACGCCTGAAATGTCCACTCTGAGGCACCACGTACCAAGGCAGGGGATTGGTGGCGAGGGACTATAAAGCCCCAGGGTTGCTTAGGCAGCGCCCAGACAGGAGAAGGGTTGGCGGAAACCAGAGCGCTGGTCTCCCTCCAGCTGCTCCTGAGCCTCCCGCTCCCTTGCCCCGCACGTCCTGTTGCTTCTCTGATTGACCTTCTCCCTGACCTGTAGCTAAACCTTCCACCAGTACTTGAGAACTTAATTTGAACCGGATCCTTTCCCACACCCCTTCCTCCTCCTCTTCCAGGTGCCAAACAGCCCTTCTTCCCTTCCCTCCCCTCCTCTTTCCTCCCCTCCCCGCTCCTTCCCTCCCACTCCCCAACTTTGATCCCGCCCCATCCCCTTCCCCGTCCCCAACCATAAGCCGCCCCACCTCTGTCCTGGCTGCCTCAGGGCGCCGTGAGAGGACGCCTTGCTAGTGAAGTGACTGCTCTTTTGGCTCCTCCTGCTGGGGTTTCCCAACCACCAATCCAGCCTTCTGAGTAGACGCTGGACCCGCGGAGTTTCTTCCTTTCCCTTGGGCTGTGTCACGCAGCGTGAAATTACACCGCTCACCCATGTAATCCCAGCATTTTGGGGGGACCGAGAGGGGCAGATCACTTGAGTCTGGGAGTTTGAGACCAGCCTGGGCATCATAGGGAAATCTCGTCTCTACCAGAAATTCCAAAAAAAAAAATTCAGTGGACCTGGTGGGGCTGCCTGTAGTCCCAGCTAGTGGAGAGGCTGAGGTGGGAGGATCGCTTGGGCCCAGGAGGTGGAGACTGCAGTGGGCCAAGATCGCCCTGCTGCACTCCAGTCTGGGTGACAGTGAGACCTTTGTCTCAAACAAAACAAAACAAAAGTGAAATGTAATCTGAGTTTTATGTCATCTGGTTTGATGACTTTTTAAGAACTTCTGAGTCATCCATGTCTTCTGCTCTTGGGAGCTGCCTCCAGGGAGTCTGTGTCCAATTAGAGTATGGGAGCCCAAGAAGCCCCTCGGATGAGAGAATAAAGGGCTGCACCCTGCTGGGATGTTTGCAATGCAGGAGTCACCAGCAGTGACAAGACCAGGATGTGAATGGGGACTGTATTGTCCTTTGTTTTGTAAAATGTGTCTTGTGCAGATCTTTGATTTACCCAAACCAGAAAGGGTCTTAAAGTGCTTATGATTGTCCAAATATAAATAAACGACAGGTTTCTACTTTGAAAGTTTTCACCCTCGCATTATAAAACCTCTCCACTACACTCAGGAGAGGGCGCTTTACGGAGATGAGAATACTTGTTCTGACTGGCATGCACCAGATTCTTAGGGAGGGATTTGGAAGTCTAGTGATGCATAACAACCACTGCATGCAGGCAGAATCACCCCACATGAATGCCTCCAATCAAAGAATCTATTGTTTCTTTTGAGGCTATGAAGGGGGAAATGTGTTGAGAATCTTTGTTGGAATTTTTTCCCCTTTACCTGGCTGCATTTTCTTAGATCAGTTAAACTCTCTTTCCCTACTTCACCTTTGAAGACCTGTATACATTTTCCTCATTGCATTTTCTACTTTCACCCTTGCTCATGGCCATGGACTGTCAGAACCTAAGCTTTTACTAGCCGCATTGGACCTAATGTAGGTAGGAGCCCACTACTGATAACCTGCAACCAGATAGTTGTCAGGTGTGACAAGAGTGCCCAAGAGGGGATGAATTCCTGGTCAATGACAAGATGGCCTTTATCCTTCTTGTGCATTTGATTCACATCTTTAACCACTGTGCGCAGAGCTCCTACTCCATTTCGGACAGAGGCTCCTCAGGGACAGTGCATCCCTCCCAGGAGCCCAGGCTGTACTCACCTCCACTGTGAGGCTGAAGACAAAAGTGCTACAGAGGTCAAAGGCTGCTTTCCAGAGAGGTTTTATTTGCACAAAACTGAGTCTTGGTGTGTGGATTGGTCTGAATTACAATTTGAATTTACTTTCTCCCCCAATACTTGTAAATCTAGTACTTGTAAAAGAATATGTGTGCCTTTTGTGGTGGTGGCGGTACATTCCAGAACATTTATATTGTTTTCCATGTAGATTTCCAAGGTTGCTACTGATTGCTTTAGGTGTAATGCTCTAAAATATGAAGGTGAACTCTTGTTATTGGTTACTTCATGTTTTTTGTTTTGTTTTGTTTTGTTTGAGACAGAGTCTTGCTCTGTCGCCAGGCTGGAGTCCAGTGGTGCGATCTCGGCTCATTGCAACTTTCACCTCCCGGGTTCAGGTGATTCTCCTGCCTCAACCTCCCTAGTAGCTGGGGCTACAGGTGCACACCATCATGCCCAGCTAATTTTTTTATTTTTAGTAGAGACGGGGTTTCACCATGTTGGCCAGGATAGTCTCGATCAGTTGACCTCGTGATCCGCCCGCCTCGGCCTCCCAAAGTGCTGGGATTACAGGTATGAGCCACTGCGCCCAGCCAGTGTTGTATTTTTAATTAAATTCAATTCTCACATTTTTAATAATGATTCCTAAAAGACTTTGTTATGCAAAATCTTTTTGGCTTTGAAAATCTGACATGATGTGTACTGTGTCAGCAGCAAAGTGAACACTGACTTTCAAAAGTTAATGTTTTTAGAAACTTGGGCTAAACAACCATCTGTGATTATTTTTGTTGGAATATAACCAGGTATTCTTATAGCAGCAGTCCACTCTCAGTTTTGTGTAGATGTAAGCATATCTTTATGTCATATTTTCTTTTCTTTTCTTTTTTTTTTTTTTTTGCAGTTGCAAGATTAATAGAGTGAAATAGAGTGAAAACAGAGCTCCCATACAAAGGGAGGGGACCCAAAGGGGGTTGCCGTTGCTGACTTAAATGCCTGGATTTATATCCTGATCCTTGTCCCTCCCGCTGTGCTCTCAGGCAATAGATGATTGTCTATTTCTTTACCTCCTGCTTTTGCCTAATTAGCAGTTTAGTGAGCTCTCTGATTGGTCAGGTGTGAGCTAAGTTGCAAGCCCCATGTTTAAAGGTGGATGCGGTCACCTTCTCAGCTAGGCTTAGGGATTCTTAGTCGGCCTAGGAAATCCAGCTAGTCCTGTCTCTCAGTCCCCCCTCTCAATAGGGAACCCAAGTGCTGTTGGAGAGGTTGGCGGACGACCGCTCTAACTGCTTCCCGCTGAATTGGGGCATAGTAGGAGCTGTGCAGTTGAGATTTCCTTGGGAGGGGTGCCTTCGATGTCATTAACATCGGAGCATGGGCTAGCACGCTGGTCCAGGGGTCTGCGGTAGATCTTAGTCGTGGACTGCATCTCGGCTCCATTTGAAGAACAATTTGTAGTATTACAGCTTTGATTCTGGAAGAGACAAACTTAATAAGGAGGTTAAAGATACAGGGATTGAAATGCATGGCCTGCAGTGCAGGGGATTATTTCTTTGGCACACTATAGCCCTGACTATCTACTTGATAGTTTTGAAAAGGCCTGGTCCAGTAAATAATAATTTGACCATCTGATGGGTGCTTGCAATGCCTAAGTGAAAGGTTTGGTGAAGGATTTTAAGTAATTTCCATTGGTTAGCTGCAGGCAAAAGTATTTTTCCTTCTTTGGTGGCTAGCCATCCTGAGGGGAGAAACTATGTCCTCGTGAGGTTCCCCATTCTATTTATTCTTCTGAGTACTGGGGCTTGGTTTCCTGTAGAGGATTACCCCATGCTAGAGGTCCCTCTATAAGCATTTCTAATGGAGAGTCCTGCCTTGCAGCTCTTTTGACTTCAATATCGGCTTGGCGGTTCCCTTGTATTTTTCTTGCAGTTCCGTTCTGATGACCCCAGCAGTATAAGACTGCCACCTATAACTTTAAGACTTTTTTCTTATATTTTTCTCATTCTTCCACCATACAATGTGGACATATTTTTTGATATATTACAAATAATGTAACACAAATTTCTTTTTCCTTTTTTTTTTTGAGATGGAGTCTCACTCTGTTGCCCAGGCTGGAGTGCAGTGTCGAGATCTCAGCTCACCGCAAACTCTGCCTCCCGAGTTAATGCCATTATCCTACCTCAGCCTCCCAAGTAGCTGGGACTACAGGCGCCTGCCACCATGCCTAGCTAATTTTTTTTTTTTTTTTTTTTTTGAGTTGGAGTCTTGCTTATCGCCCAGGCTGGAGTGCAGTGGCGCGATCTGGCTCACTGCAAGCTCTGCCTCCCGGGTTCACGCCATTCTCCTATCTCAGCCTCCCGAGTAGCTGGGACTACAGGCGCCCGCCACCATGCCTGGCTAATTTTTTGTATTTTTAGCAGAAACGGGGTTTCACCATGTTAGCCAGGATGGTCTCGATCTCCTGACCTCGTGATCCGCCCGCCTCGGCCTCCCAAAGTGCTGGGATCACAGGCGTGAGCCACCATGCCCCGCCAATGTAACACGAATTTCTAAATATTTATTTATTTATTTATTGTTTTAAGATGGAGTTTCCTCTTGTTGCCCAGACTGGAGTGCAGCAGTGTGGTCTCGGCTCACCACAACTTGTGCTTCCTGGGTTCAGGCGATTCTTCTGCCTCAGCCTCCCAATTAGCTGAGATTACAGGCACCTGCCACCATACCCAGATAATTTTTGTATGTTTTAATAGAGATGGGTTTTCTCCGTGTTGGCCAGGCTGGTCACAAACTGTTGATCTCAGGTAATCCAACCACCTCAGCCTCCCCAAGTGTTGAGATTACAGGCATGAGCCACTGCACCCACCCTTCACCTTAGTTATTTTTAAGCACTAAAATTTGATACTTATTTCTGAATGAAGTCATCTCTTAATTGTATTTTTTTTTTTACTTATGTTCTTTAAATTGCAAAGATTCATGTAATTCAAAAGAGAAGTGGGACCCAGAGAGATTCTTTTATCATGTGATACATGATAAATACATTCAATGTTATATTTCAGTTTAAAAAATAAGTAAATGACTTTAAAGAAAAGATAGGTACTTTATACCTAGCTTGTCCAACCCATGGGTGACAGAGTGCATTCAACCCAGGACAGCTTTGAATGCAGCCCAACACAAATTAGTAAGCTTTCTTAAAACATTCTGAGATTTTTTTGTGTGATTTTTGTTTTTAGCTCATCAGCAATTGTTAAATGTATTTTATGTGTGGCACAAGACAATTCTCCTTCTTTTAATATAGCTCAGGGAAGCCAAAAGATTGGACATCCCTGCTTCAGACCAAGGAAAAAGGCACCCCACATTTGCATGCCTAAATACCTACCAGCCATGCAAGGAACATGAGACTGGAAACTTCCAATCTTTCCTGAAGCAGTGGAATCCCATGGTGATATCTGAGGGATGTGGTTACCTTTTGGAGGAGGGTAACGGTTTCTAAGGATGATTCTTTTTGACTGAAATATTGTCAGTGTCACTGACCTTTTCGTTATTTCCACTATTATTATTTCAGGTTATCAATTATCTGCCTGACCATTTTCAGCCTGGGCCTGACTTTTTTGGAATTCCTTGGATGCTTCTTTTTTTTTTTTTTTTTTTGAGACGGAGTCTCGCTCTGTCCCCCGGGCTGGAGTGCAGTGGCCGGATCTCAGCTCACTGCAAGCTCCGCCTCCCGGGTTTACGCCATTCTCCTGCCTCAGCCTCCGGAGTAGCTGGGACTACAGGCGCCCGCCACCACGCCCGGCTAGTTTTTTGTATTTTTTAGTAGAGATGGGGTTTCACTGTGTTAGCCAGGATGGTCTCGATCTCCTGACCTCGTGATCCGCCCGTCTCGGCCTCCCAAAGTGCTGGGATTACAGGCTTGAGCCACCGCGCCCGGCCCAGATGCTTCTTATTATTGTTGTGTCCCTGGGAATGTCTACACTTGCCATTTTCTTCAGGAAAACTAGCCTCGGTGTGAGTACACTAACTTCCCCTAGAGGTGGGCTTGTAATCATAAATAAGAAATTATTTGCCGGGCGCCGTGGTTCACGCCTGTAATCCCAGCACTTTGGGAGGCCGAGGCGGGCGGATCACAAGGTCAGGAGATCGAGACCACAGTGAAACCCCGTCTCTACTAAAAATACAAAAAAATTAGCCGGGCGCAGTGGCGGGCACCTGTGGTCTCAGCTACTCGGGAGGCTGAGGCAGGAGAATGGCGTGAACCCGGGAGGCGGAGCTTGCAGTGAGCGGAGTTCGCGCCACTGCACTCCAGTCTGGGGGACAGAGCGAGACCCCATCTCAAAAAAAAAAAAAAAGAAAAGAAATTATTTAAAACAATTTATGGTTCCGGACTTCATTATGAACATTGGGTTTTATTTTAAAAATCAGGAAAATGATTTATTAGCATAAGAATTATGAAAAATCTGCCTTTTAAATTATGGCAGACTTTTTTTAATTTTTAAAAAGTTTCAGCACTTAAATAAGAAATTCTTTCTAAATTTTTCTGCTTTATGGTTCTATTGTATGGGTGGAAGGAAAGCTTCCACTCTCCTCTCTAAAGGTTCACTGCAGCAATGTACTAACAACAGACAGCTTAACAGGAGAAGAAAAACATAGAACAGGTATAAACATGAGAGCCAGCTGAAAAATGAGGCTGCTAGAAGGCCCAGATGGTTGATGCTTAAAGAGCACCCTCTTCTGAGGGGAAAGGAAGATAGACAGAGATGTAGGCAAGTTAGAGGGGCAGCAAATGATTTTTAGGGGAAATGAAAGAGCCCAAGGAACAAACAATTGGCCTGAGACAAAGTTCCTGTGAGATCATAGGGACAAGGTGACAAACTGCAGGAAGGTGAAGGGCAGAACTGCACTGCGTCTCATGCTGCAGAGAAAGCCCCAGAGAATCTCTTAGAACTGCCCTCCAGGGAATCAATGAAAAATGTGTCTGGGCAGGGTAATTTCGAATGACATCAGTCAAAGTGCATGTTCCCAGTTGCAACTGGAGAGAAATCAGCATGTCAAAAGTCTGTACTTGGTAAGAATTTGGCTGCTAAGTTGTGCCATAATTTGCCTTTTGAGCCTTTTTGTCCATTGGGTAAATTGAGCTCTACATTTTCTCTTGCCATTCATGACAGTAAAAGTGTGGGTGTCTAGGGGCTTAAACATCTTCTGAACAATGATCCAAGAAAAAAGTGCTAATACCACAATGCTTTTTGATATTCAAGGAAAGAGGAAGTATGTTTTATTTATACAACCTAGATAATTATACATCATTTGGCACTGCCCTTCAAGATATATAGAAAACAGAAAATATATGAGTTATGAAGATATCTAGGCACATTGAACCATCTCTACCCAACTTAGTCCTGAAGAGAGAATTTTTGATGTGAATTGGGGGAAGTTTTTTAATGTACCACTTTTTAAATATTCCATTAAGGAAAGTTCAGTTGAGCTGTTTGACTTGAACCACTTTGCACCTTCTCATCTTTCTCCTTG